>NC_052330.1:34680458-34775458 GCF_016432855.1 Salvelinus namaycush
AACTCCCTGTAGTCACGCATAGCAGATAGAACACAGCCTGGGGGCACTCTCCAGTGCTTCCTTTACCATGACTGTGTGTGTGTGTGTGTGTGTGTGTGTGTGTGTGTGTGTGTGTGTGTGTGTGTGTGTGTGTGTGTGTGTGTGTGTGGCTGTGCCATCGAGGGGGCAACCCCAGCTGTAGTTCCCAGGATATTCTACTTATTTAAATGGATTTGGGAACCACTGTTATTTACTTAGTTAGTCAGTGAGTTACACAGTTACCCAAGTGGTTGGTTATAATACTAATCGTCTTCCAACTTCAGTGATTCAGTGATTTCTTGCAGCAAATTGAGGCCTTGCAATGTGAACGTATGTTTTTGTTCTATGACAACTTACATGGTCACATCACGTGATCCGTTATATCCTTTATTTCCTTCCCCCGGAGGATTCAGCTGACTAATGGGAGTTACTGGAGGCGCACCTCTCTTGAACCATTCCCATCATCTCCTCCTCCTCTGTGTGTGTGTGTGTGTGTGTGTGTGTGTGTGTGTGTGTGTGTGTGTGTGTGTGTGTGTGTGTGTGTGTGTGTGTGTGTGTGTGTGTGTGTGTGTGTTTTAGTGTGTGTGTTTTAGTGTGTGTGTTTTAGTGTGTGTGTTTTAGTGTGTGTGTGTGTGTGTGTGTGTGTGTGTGTTGAGTCAGCCTCAGACTGCTGCCCAAGATCTGGTACACTCTTAGAAAACATAAGGTGTTATCTAGAACCTAAAAGAGTTATTCGGCTGTCCCCGTAGGAAACCCTAGGAAAACTCTTTTAGGTTCTAGATAGAAAAAAAATTGTTACAAAAAAGGTGCTAAGAATTTATAGAAATGTATTGTGGGCATAGCTCTAGGATCAGATGCCAGCCCTCACCATAACCATCAGGAAGATGAATACATTATTATTAGCCCCTGTGTAAGAGGTTAAGGGGTGGAGATGCTGACTTATGGAATGCTTAGCCCTGTATTTAACATTTTCAGTGAGGAGTGAACGGCTGTCGTTACAAACCATTGACGAAGGTATTTCAGGGCAGGCTGACTCTGAACAAATGAGACAAAGTCGATATAGGGGGTAGGCTAAGTTCAAGAGTGTGTTTGTTTCGTTCGTGTGTTCATGCGTGTTTCAGTCGATCTAGGGGTGAGCTAAGTTGAAATTCACAGAGTTCCGGTTTCAACGGGAGCCGGAGAGCGTTCGCTGCTCCAGCGATGTGACGATAGACTCCAGAGAGAAAGTAGTCCAAACTCGCTCTGATTTCCCAGAAAACCATCTGTCACCGGAGTAAACGTCCAATACGCCTTTGACAAACTTTTTCCCCCTTTTCTATAATAATCACTGACCATTACATTTTCCACTTAAAAACATTGACATGTATTGTTATTCCGTCCCCTCCGTTGATGGCAACTAACTAACTTCCAGTAAGGATTACATCGTCAGTGTTGATACCATTCATCAATACAACCATACGACATTCATAAGTACACATCGCTATGGTAACAGTCATGGTAACAGTCAATGGAGCCAAAGAGGGGGGTTCAGGGACCTTAGAGGTTCCCCTGTAAAACATAGGAGCTTGCACTCCTCTCCTCTGAACCTTACCTTCGTGCTAATTCTACCTCGGTTCATACCACAGTAGCTGCTCTGCTGTTCGAAATGCTGCCAACTGAGCATACCAAACATTAGGAACACCTTCCTAATATTGAGTTGCATCCCATGTTGCCCTCAGAACAGCCTCAATTCTACAGGTCATGGACTCTACAAGGGGTCAAATGTGTTCCACAGGGATGCTGGCCCATGTTGACTACAATGTTTCCCACAGTGTCGAGTTGGCTGGATGTCCTTTAGGTGGTGGACCATTCTTGATACACACAGGAAACTGTTGAGAGTGAAAAACCCAGTAGCGTTGCTGTTCTTGACACAAACCGGTAAGCCTGGCACCTACTACAATACCCTGTTCAAAGGCACGTAAATATGTTGTCTTGCACATTCACCCTCTGAATGGCACATATACACAACCCAATTCTCAATTGTCTCAAGGATTAAAAATCCTTCTTTAACCCGTCTCCTCCCCTTCATCTACACTGATTGAAGTGGATTTAACAGGTGACATCAATAAGGAATCATAGCTTTCACCTGGATTCACCTGGTCAGTCTATGTCATGGAAAGAGCAGGTGTTCCTAATGTGTTGAATACTGTATGTGTATGTGAGGGGATTAATGATCAGGGTTGGGGTCAATTCCAGTCAATTCAGAAGGTGAATCTAATTCAATTCCAATTTCAATTGTTCAAATGTTACTAATTCTAAAACAATGAAGAGGATTGGAATTGGAATTTCAGTGTACTTCCTGAATGGAATGGAATTTACCCCAACCCGGTTAATGATATTGTTCTATTGTGGTCCTCTGACTTGTTCCTTTTGGTCCTCAGGCCAAAAGTTTCAAATATACAGCTCATATCAAACTCTCCATGCTGCAGAGCTGGTCCAGATTCTGCAGCAGATCACAATAGCTACTCCTCTATCGGTTTACATAATGTCTATGATGTGTCAATTTTGATGTGGTGAATATTTTATGAAGGTATGTGAACCCTCCCTGAAACTACTTGCCAAACAGCTGTACAGGATTATATTACATCATGCAGAGTATTTTGATCATGATATCTGGAGACAGCGTGCGAGATGAGAGGCGCATTGGAGGTACGGTGAGAATGGGGGATTCACACCAAACATCAGCGGTGAAGGGGAAAGAACCCGATGTCAAAGGCTGTCTGGGACATATTATTAAAAAACACCTTTCTTCAAGGACTCAGACGGCAGACATTCTTCAGATTCCAGCCACTGCACGTAAACACTGTTTTTCCCTGCTCCTGCTCTCTCTCTTCACAACATTGAATAATTATCTTTTAACTCTTTTATCTCTCTCCTCTCCTGTGTTTTTTCCTGCTCCCAGTCTCTCTCTCTTCGCAACTGGCAGCTTCATTAAATAGTACCCGCAAAACAGCAGTCTCAACGTCAACAGTGAAGAGGCGACTCCGGGATGCTGGCCTTCTAGGCAGAGTTCCTCTGTCCAGTGTCTGTGTTCTTTTGCCCATCTTAATCTTTTCTTTTTATTGGCCAGTTTGAGATGTGGCTGTTTCTTTGCAACTCTGCCTAGAAGGCCAGCATCCCAGAGTCGCCTCTCCACTGTTGACGTTGAGACTGGTGTTTTGCGGGTACTATTTAATGAAGCTGCCAGTTGAGAACTTGTGAGGCATCTGTTTCTCAAACTAGACACTAATGTACTTGTCATCTTGCTCAGTTGGCCTCCCACTCCTCTTTCTATTCTGGTTAGAGCCAGTTTGCGCTGTTCTGTGAAGGGAGTAGTACACAGCGTTGGACGAGATCTTCAGTTTCTTGGTAATTTCTCGCATGGAATAGCCTTAATTTCTCAGAAAAATTATAGACTGACAAGTTTCAGAAGAAAAGTCTTTGTTTCTGGCCATTTTGTGCCTGTAATTGAACCCACAAATGCTGATGCTCCAGATACTCAACTAGTCTAAAGAAGGCCAGTATTATTGTTTCTTTTATCAGAACAACAATTTTCAGCTGTGCTAACATAATTGCAGAAGGATTTTCTAATGATCAATTATTCTTTTAAAATGATAGACTTGGATTAGCTAACACAACGTGCCATTGGAACACAGGAGTGAAGGTTGCTGATAATGGGCTTCTGTACGCCTATGTAGATATTCCATAAAAAATCTGCCGTTTCCAGCTACAATAGTCATTTACAACATTAACAATGTCTACACTGTATTTCTGATCAATTTGCTGTTATTTTAATGGACATTTGCTTTCTTTCAAAAACAAGGGGATGCCAAACCTTAGTGTACATACATATAAATACACATATATATACACTGCTCAAAAAAATAAAGGGAACACTTAAACAACACAATGTAACTCCAAGTCAATCACACTTCTGTGAAATCAAACTGTCCACTTAGGAAGCAACACTGATTGACAATAAATTTCACATGCTGTTGTGCAAATGGAATAGACAAAAGGTGGAAATTATAGGCAATTAGCAAGACACCCCCAATAAAGGAGTGGTTCTGCAGGTGGTGACCACAGACCACTTCTCAGTTCCTATGCTTCCTGGCTGATGTTTTGGTCACTTTTGAATGCTGGCGGTGCTTTCACTCTAGTGGTAGCATGAGATGGAGTCTACAACCCACACAAGTGGCTCAGGTAGTGCAGCTCATCCAGGATGGCACATCAATGCGAGCTGTGGCAAGAAGGTTTGCTGTGTCTGTCAGCGTAGTGTCCAGAGCATGGAGGCGCTACCAGGAGACAGGCCAGTACATCAGGAGACGTGGAGGAGGCCGTAGGAGGGCAACAACCCAGCAGCAGGACCGCTACCTCCGCCTTTGTGCAAGGAGGAGCACTGCCAGAGCCCTGCAAAATGACCTCCAGCAGGCCACAAATGTGGCCTGCTGGATTAATCCTTCATTAATCTTAACCTCTCCCGTCTATTTCTTTCAAAGTTCTGAACCTATATACGTTTTACGGACAGTGTGTTTTACATGAGTTATCTTGTTGTTATTAGTTGACAGTGACTAGTGTGGGTTATCTAGGTGAATAATGATCTATGTTGGCCCGGTATGGTTCCCAATCAGAGGCAGCTGTTTATCGTTGTCTCTGATTGGGGATCATATTTAGGCAGCCATTTCCCCATTGTGCTTTGTGGGATCTTGACTATGTATAGTTGCCAGTTAGCACTATTGTTAGCGGCACGTTTCGGTTTGAGATTTATTGTTTTTGTTTTGCTGTGAGTTTCACCTAGCAATAAAAGATGTGGAACCCAGATCACGCTGCGCTTTGGTCCACTCATTATAACGATCGTGACATAGTTGTTATTATTCCCAAGCTTCAGCTCCATTCAACCCCTCCCATCTATCTCTTAATAACACCATCCATATTGGATTTTTATTTGCCATATATTTTTCAACTGCGCTGTGATGCTTCACAAAAGTTCTGAACATTTCTAGTATCATAATTTCCAGAGTTTATCAAAAAAAATTCAAAAGTAGGCTAAAACCAGAATTATATTATTGATCGATTGACTATGATTTTTCAGATCACCCAGTATTGTTATCTGCACAGTTAGCTCCAGGAAAATGTTGCAATTCTTCAGCCATTCCTGGACCTGTGACCAAAAACAAGCTACATATGGACAATACCAAAACAGATTATCTAATGATTCTGTCTCTTCACAGCAAAATCTATGGAGCTGAGATGGCTGTATACCCCATATATATAACATTCAATTGGTTGCAATATTTGTTAAACTTTTACTTCACTACATTCTAAAATAAAAGGATGTTCTTTTTACTCAATACATTTTCCCTGACACCCGAAAGTACTTGTTACATTTTGAATGCTTAGCAGGTCATCCCTGCTCATCCCTACTGCCTCTGATCTGGCGGACTCACTAAACACAAATGCTTCATTTGTAAATGTGGTCTGCTTGTTGGACGGTGCCCAAAACAAAACGACAATTGTGCCGTCTGGTTTGCTTAATAATATAAGGAATAAAAAAAGATTCATACTTTTACATTTACTTGTATATTTAAAACCAAATACTTTCAGAGTTTTACTCAAGTAGTATATAACTGATTGACTTTCACTTTTACTTGAGTCATTTTCAATTAACGTATCTTTACTTTTACTCAAGTATGACTGTTACGAATCCCTTTGGCCCGACAGTCTAGGGGGGATGGTAATGGGACCCGTAACACAACTCGTGCAAATTATAGTAGTGAAAACGTAACAGTGAGAACAAATAACACAGACAACTTAATTACCGTCAAACACTAAATGTTTATTTATAAACACACGGTAAGTGGGGGGGGGGGAAGCAGGAAAAGGGGCTGAGCGGGACCCAAGGAATGAAAGAATAATAATTCAAAAACACCCCTAAGCTAGACTAGCCTACTTCACAAACAGCTAACTAACTAACCAAAAATACAGGGGGTGGTCCGCCCAGTTCTAACTAGTGTTTCTAACAATGTTTAACTACGGGTAGTGTAGCCCAAGGGCAACTTGTCTGGTTACCCCCTTTTCCCACCATCAAACAAACACTCAAACACCATAACCAAAACAATACTCACAGGTGGGGACAAAGTGACATGTAGCTGCAAAACACACACGCGACCTACAGACAGAAGGCATGTTACAAAGAGATTGAGCTGGGGAGAAAACAACTGACAGGGGTTTTAAACCAAGGGAAAGGGACTGTGATTGGGTAAGGGAAAAGGAGCAGGTGTCTTCCGATTAGCGACTGATTGATGACTGATTGGGGAATGATTATTGTCACCTGTGAGTAGGGGAGAAGGAGAGAAAAGAAATACACACAGGATACACACAGAACACTTGTATCCGTAACAATGACAATTGGGTACTTTTTCCACCACTGCTCATCGGCTATTATCCTCAGTAATTTTCCATCCAAGTTGTCAGACTTGTCATTGTTGAAAGACACATTTTTTTAACCTATTCCACACTCACCAAATAAAAAATTACAATTCTTGTCTTTCATAATTTGATTAGTTATACTTAGATGTGTAGTGTCAGCCTTTGTTGCTGGCATGTCATGCCTAAGTTTGCTAATCTTGCCTATTAAAACATCATTAAAGTAATTGAATGAGTGAGTCATCTGATTCAATGTATAACGGAGCTGAGTTTGCCTTTTTGCCCAATATTTAATTGAATGTGCTCCAAAGCTTTTTACTATCATTCCTTATATATTCATATATTTTTACTATCATTCTTTACTTTGGCGATGTCATTTACAAAATAGCCTCCAACACTCTACTCAGCAAATTGGATGTAGTCTATCACAATGCCATCCGTTTTGTCACCAAAGCCCCATATACTACCCACCACTGCGACCTGTATGCTCTCGTTGGCTGGCCCTCGCTTAATATTCGTTGCCAAACCCACTGGCTCCAGGTCATCTATAAGTATTTGCTAGGTAAAGCCCCGCCTTATCTCAGCTCACTGGTCACCACAGCAGCACCCACCCGTAGCACGCGCTCCAGCAGGTATATTTCACTGGTCACCCCCAAAGAAAATTCCTCCTTTGGCCTGACTTGCCATTCCTTTTGCCTCATCCCTCTCAACCATCCAATTTTTCAATTGCTCATCAATCCACAGGGAGCCGTTTTTACAGTCATTTTCTTAATGGGTGCATGCTTAAAGGTAACTGGAATAAGAAATTTAGGTGAGGCAGATGAACCTGTAGCCATATTACCTCAACAGTATTTAACATGAGATCCTGTAACCTTTACAGGAATGTGGTTCTGAATATGAAGAGCAACACCTCCACCTTTGGCATTTCTGTCTTTCCTGTAGATGTTATAACCATATATTGCTACCACTGTATCAAAGGTATTATCTAAGTGCATTTCAGAGATAATCAGAATATGAATGTCATCTGTTACCAGCAAGTTATTGATTTCATGAACCATGTTTCTTAGGCTACATATGTTAACGTGGGCTATTTAGCACTTTTCATTGCTTTACTGGGAAGCTTAGCAGAAGTAGATATGCTCATGTTATTTATGTTAATGCAGGCTGAGCTGCACACAGTGGACTTCCTACTAGGTCACAGCGCCTCAGTGTTAACAGTATAACTCTGGTACATAGGCACATGATTACTGCAGACAATAGCTGTAGGATCAGCAGAGGCATTCTGGGCAGTTAAAGGGACTAAAATTAGGTTACTTACATTGTGTCTTCTAACGCCCCTGGTGTAATGTTCATTTGCTGAAGCATTATGACAACTCTGAGTCACAATGGTAGGGATTAGCTGAGCTGGGCTTGGGTCATTGATAAGTCATTGTCTCAACGCAGCCTTATAATGCTGTGAAAGGATCCAGCAACCAAAATTATTCAGGTGGATCCAATCCTCCTTATAAAATGTGTTTTGTTTCCAAAAGGTATGTAGACCCACGAGCCACTGCGGCCCTTCATGATGAGTTCCGTTTTTTTGTGGCCCCCACCCCCATCAAAGTTCCCCATCCCTGTCCTAAGGCATCGTCAGATGGTTGTCTCATGTGTCTCCCATCGCCCGCTGGCTTTCATGTCCCGCTCTGTATGCAAATCCACACACAAGAAAGACAGGGCTGGGACCAAAGGACATATGTGGACCACATGCTCTCTCGCTCTCTCTCTCTGACTCTTTCTCTCTCAATTTTTTTGTGTCCGGCTTTGGCATCTTAATGATTGTTCAGTCCTCAAATCACTTCCTAAACGAGGACGAATAACGATCTTTGGCTGTTGTTGGTGTTAAACAAATATTTGCATTTAGATTGTGTAGTGAAACATCTACCATACAGCCTTACACACACACAAACACACATACGAACACACACACACACACACACACACACACACACACACACACACACACACACACACACACACACACACACACACACACACACACACACACACACAGCAGCTGTGTAGATGGAACTCCCATTGTTCTGCTGATGTTTCCCTGCTTTCTCTTTCCTCTGTCGTCTGTTCTTTCTCTCTGCTTTACGAGTGTAGTATGGTAGAGAGGGAAAGGGAAGTGCAGTATAGTGGGAAGGGAAAGGGAAGTGCAGTATGGTAGAGAGGGAAAGGGAAGTGCAGTATGGGAGAGAGGGAAAGAGAAGTGCATTATGGTAGAGAGGGGAAGTGAAGTGCAGTATGGTAGAGAGAGAAAGGGAAGTGCAGTATGGGAGAGAGGGAAAGGGAAGTGCAGTATGCGAGAGAGGGAAAGAGAAGTGCAGTATGGGAGAGAGGGAAAGAGAAGTGCAGTATGGGAGAGAGGGAAAGGGAAGTGCAGGATGGGAGAGAGGGAAAGAGAAGTGCAGTATGGGAGAGAGGGAAAGAGAAGTGCAGTATGGGAGAGAGGGAAAGGGAAGTGCAGTATGGAAGAGAGGGAAAGAGAAGTGCAGTATGGGAGAGAGGGAAAGGGAAGTGCAGTATGGGAGAGAGGGAAAGAGAAGTGCAGTATGGGAGAGAGGGAAAGGGAAGTGCAGTATGGAAGAGAGGGAAAGAGAAGTGCAGTATGGTAGAGAGGGAAAGGGAAGTGCAGTATGGGAGAGAGGGAAAGAGAAGTGCAGTATGGGAGAGAGGGAAAGGGAAGTGCAGTATGGGTGAGAGGGAAAGAGAAGTGCAGTATGGGAGAGAGGGAAAGGGAAGTGCAGGATGGGAGAGAGGGAAAGAGAAGTGCAGTATGGAAGAGAGGGGAAGAGAAGTGCAGTATGGGAGAGAGGGAAAGAGAAGTGCAGTATGGGAGAGAGGGAAAGGGAAGTGCAGTATGGAAGAGAGGGAAAGAGAAGTGCAGTATGGGAGAGAGGGAAAGAGAAGTGCAGTATGGGAGAGAGGGAAAGGGAAGTGCAGTATGGGAGAGAGGGAAAGAGAAGTGCAGTATGGGAGAGAGGGAAAGGGAAGTGCAGGATGGGAGAGAGGGAAAGGGAAGTGCAGTATGGGAGAGAGGGGAAGTGAAGTGCAGTATGGGAGAGAGGGAAATGGAAGTGCAGTATGGGAGAGAGGGAAAGGGAAGTGCAGTGTGGGAGAGAGGGAAAGGGAAGTGCAGTATGGAAGAGAGGGGAAGAGAAGTGCAGTATGGTAGAGGGAAAGGGAAGTGCAGTATGGAAGAGAGGGAAAGAGAAGTGCAGTATGGGAGAGAGGGAAAGGGAAGTGCAGTATGGGAGAGAGGAAAAGAGAAGTGCAGTATGGGAGAGAGGGAAAGGGAAGTGCAGTATGGGAGAGAGGGAAAGGGAAGTGCAGTATGGAAGAGAGGGCAAGAGAAGTGCAGTATGGTAGAGAGGGAAAGGGAAGTGCAGTATGGGAGAGAGGGAAAGGGAAGTGCAGTATGGGAGAGAAGGAAAGAGAAGTGCAGTATGGGAGAGAGGGAAAGAGAAGTGCAGTATGGGAGAGAGGGAAAGGGAAGTGCAGTATGGGAGAGAGGGAAAGGGAAGTGCAGTATGGGAGAGAGGGAAAGAGAAGTGCAGTATGGGAGAGAGGGAAAGAGAAGTGCAGTATGGGAGAGAGGGAAAGGGAAGTGCAGTATGGGAGAGAGGGAAAGGGAAGTGCAGTATGGGAGAGATGGAAAGAGAAGTGCAGTATGGGAGAGAGGGAAAGAGAAGTGCAGTATGGGAGAGAGGGAGAGGGAAGTGCAGTATGGGAGAGAGGGAAAGAGAAGTGCAGTATGGGAGAGAGGGAAAGGAAAGTGCAGTATGGTAGAGAGGGGAAGTGAAGTGCAGTATGGTAGAGAGGGAAAGGGAAGTGCAGTATGGGAGAGAGGGAAAGAGAAGTGCAGTATGGTAGAGAGGGAAAGGGAAGTAGAGTATGGGAGAGAGGGAAAGGGAAGTGCAGTGTGGGAGAGAGGGAAAGAGAAGTGCAGTATGGTAGAGAGGGAAAGGGAAGTGCAGTATGGGAGAGAGGGAAAGGGAAGTGCAGTATGGTAGAGAGGGAAAGGGAAGTGCAGTATGGGAGAGAGGGAAAGAGAAGTGCAGTATGGGAGAGAGGGAAAGGGAAGTGCAGTATGGGAGAGAGGGAAAGGGAAGTGCAGTATGGGAGAGAGAGAAAGCGAAGTGCAGTATGGTAGAGAGGGAAACGGAAGTGCAGTATGGTAGAGAGGGAAAGGGAAGTGCAGTATGGGAGAGAGGGAAAGAGAAGTGCAGTATAGGAGAGAGGGAAAGGGAAGTGCAGTATGGGAGAGAGGGAAAGAGAAGTGCAGTATGGGAGAGAGGGAAAGGGCAGTGCAGTATGGTAGAGAGGGAAAGGGAAGTGCAGTATGGTAGAGAGGGAAAGGGAAGTGCAGTATGGGAGAGAGGGAAAGAGAAGTGCAGTATAGGAGAGAGGGAAAGGGAAGTGCAGTATGGGAGAGAGGGAAAGAGAAGTGCAGTATGGTAGAGAGGGAAAGGGAAGTGCAGTATGGGAGAGAGGGAAAGGGAAGTGCAGTATGGGAGAGGGAAAGAGAAGTGCAGTATGGTAGAGAGGGAAAGGGAAGTGCAGTATGGGAGAGAGGGAAAGGGAAGTGCAGTATGGGAGAGAGGGAGAGGGAAGTGCAGTATGGGAGAGAGGGAAAGGGAAGTGCAGTATGGTAGAGAGGGAAAGGGAAGTGCAGTATGGGAGAGAGGGAAAGGGAAGTGCAGTATGGTAGAGAGGGAAAGGGAAGTGCAGTATGGGAGAGAGGGAAAGGGAAGTGCAGTATGGGAGAGAGGGAGAGGGAAGTGCAGTATGGGAGAGAGGGAAAGGGAAGTGCAGTATGGGAGAGAGGGAAAGGGAAGTGCAGTATGGGAGAGAGGGAAAGCGAAGTGCAGTATGGTAGAGAGGGAAAGGGAAGTGCAGTATGGTAGAGAGGGAAAGGGAAGTGCAGTATGGGAGAGAGGGAAAGAGAAGTGCAGTATAGGAGAGAGGGAAAGGGAAGTGCAGTATGGGAGAGAGGGAAAGAGAAGTGCAGTATGGGAGAGAGGGAAAGGGCAGTGCAGTATGGTAGAGAGGGAAAGGGAAGTGCAGTATGGTAGAGAGGGAAAGGGAAGTGCAGTATGGGAGAGAGGGAAAGAGAAGTGCAGTATAGGAGAGAGGGAAAGGGAAGTGCAGTATGGGAGAGAGGGAAAGAGAAGTGCAGTATGGGAGAGAGGGAAAGGGAAGTGCAGTATGGGAGAGAGGGAAAGGGAAGTGCAGTATGGGAGAGGGAAAGAGAAGTGCAGTATGGTAGAGAGGGAAAGGGAAGTGCAGTATGGGAGAGAGGGAAAGGGAAGTGCAGTATGGAAGAGAGGGAGAGGGAAGTGCAGTATGGGAGAGAGGGAAAGGGAAGTGCAGTATGGTAGAGAGGGAAAGGGAAGTGCAGTATGGGAGAGAGGGAAAGGGAAGTGCAGTATGGGAGAGAGGGAAAGAGAAGTGCAGTATGGGAGAGAGGGAAAGAGAAGTGCAGTATGGGAGAGAGGGAAAGAGAAGTGCAGTATGGGAGAGAGGGAAAGGGAAGTGCAGTATGGAAGAGAGGGAAAGAGAAGTGCAGTATGGGAGAGAGGGAAAGGGAAGTGCAGTATGGGAGAGAGGGAAAGAGAAGTGCAGTATGGGAGAGAGGGAAAGGGAAGTGCAGTATGGAAGAGAGGGAAAGAGAAGTGCAGTATGGGAGAGAGGGAAAGGGAAGTGCAGTATGGGAGAGAGGGAAAGAGAAGTGCAGTATGGGAGAGAGGGAAAGGGAAGTGCAGTATGGGTGAGAGGGAAAGAGAAGTGCAGTATGGGAGAGAGGGAAAGGGAAGTGCAGGATGGTAGAGAGGGAAAGAGAAGTGCAGTATGGAAGAGAGGGGAAGAGAAGTGCAGTATGGTAGAGAGGGAAAGGGAAGTGCAGTATGGAAGAGAGGGAAAGAGAAGTGCAGTATGGGAGAGAGGGAAAGAGAAGTGCAGTATGGGAGAGAGGGAAAGGGAAGTGCAGTATGGGAGAGAGGGAAAGAGAAGTGCAGTATGGGAGAGAGGGAAAGGGAAGTGCAGGATGGGAGAGAGGGAAAGGGAAGTGCAGTATGGGAGAGAGGGGAAGTGAAGTGCATTATGGGAGAGAGGGAAATGGAAGTGCAGTATGGGAGAGAGGGAAAGGGAAGTGCAGTGTGGGAGAGAGGGAAAGGGAAGTGCAGTATGGAAGAGAGGGGAAGAGAAGTGCAGTATGGTAGAGGGAAAGGGAAGTGCAGTATGGAAGAGAGGGAAAGAGAAGTGCAGTATGGGAGAGAGGGAAAGGGAAGTGCAGTATGGGAGAGAGGGAAAGAGAAGTGCAGTATGGGAGAGAGGGAAAGGGAAGTGCAGTATGGGAGAGAGGGAAAGGGAAGTGCAGTATGGAAGAGAGGGCAAGAGAAGTGCAGTATGGTAGAGAGGGAAAGGGAAGTGCAGTATGGGAGAGAGGGAAAGGGAAGTGCAGTATGGGAGAGAAGGAAAGAGAAGTGCAGTATGGGAGAGAGGGAAAGAGAAGTGCAGTATGGGAGAGAGGGAAAGGGAAGTGCAGTATGGGAGAGAGGGAAAGGGAAGTGCAGTATGGGAGAGAGGGAAAGAGAAGTGCAGTATGGGAGAGAGGGAAAGAGAAGTGCAGTATGGGAGAGAGGGAAAGGGAAGTGCAGTATGGGAGAGAGGGAAAGGGAAGTGCAGTATGGGACAGATGGAAAGAGAAGTGCAGTATGGGAGAGAGGGAAAGAGAAGTGCAGTATGGGAGAGAGGGAGAGGGAAGTGCAGTATGGGAGAGAGGGAAAGAGAAGTGCAGTATGGGAGAGAGGGAAAGGAAAGTGCAGTATGGTAGAGAGGGGAAGTGAAGTGCAGTATGGTAGAGAGGGAAAGGGAAGTGCAGTATGGGAGAGAGGGAAAGAGAAGTGCAGTATGGTAGAGAGGGAAAGGGAAGTGCAGTATGGGAGAGAGGGAAAGGGAAGTGCAGTGTGGGAGAGAGGGAAAGAGAAGTGCAGTATGGTAGAGAGGGAAAGGGAAGTGCAGTATGGGAGAGAGGGAAAGGGAAGTGCAGTATGGGAGAGAGGGAGAGGGAAGTGCAGTATGGGAGAGAGGGAAAGGGAAGTGCAGTATGGGAGAGAGGGAAAGGGAAGTGCAGTATGGGAGAGAGGGAAAGCGAAGTGCAGTATGGTAGAGAGGGAAAGGGAAGTGCAGTATGGTAGAGAGGGAAAGGGAAGTGCAGTATGGGAGAGAGGGAAAGAGAAGTGCAGTATAGGAGAGAGGGAAAGGGAAGTGCAGTATGGGAGAGAGGGAAAGAGAAGTGCAGTATGGTAGAGAGGGAAAGGGCAGTGCAGTATGGTAGAGAGGGAAAGGGAAGTGCAGTATGGTAGAGAGGGAAAGGGAAGTGCAGTATGGGAGAGAGGGAAAGAGAAGTGCAGTATAGGAGAGAGGGAAAGGGAAGTGCAGTATGGGAGAGAGGGAAAGAGAAGTGCAGTATGGTAGAGAGGGAAAGGGAAGTGCAGTATGGGAGAGAGGGAAAGGGAAGTGCAGTATGGGAGAGGGAAAGAGAAGTGCAGTATGGTAGAGAGGGAAAGGGAAGTGCAGTATGGGAGAGAGGGAAAGGGAAGTGCAGTATGGGAGAGAGGGAGAGGGAAGTGCAGTATGGGAGAGAGGGAAAGGGAAGTGCAGTATGGTAGAGAGGGAAAGGGAAGTGCAGTATGGGAGAGAGGGAAAGGGAAGTGCAGTATGGGAGAGAGGGAAAGGGAAGTGCAGTATGGGAGAGAGGGAAAGGGAAGTGCAGTATGGGAGAGAGGGAAAGAGAAGTGCAGTATGGTAGAGAGGGAAAGGGAAGTGCAGTATGGGAGAGAGGGAAAGGGACGTGCAGTATGGAAGAGAGGGAAAGAGAAGTGCAGTATGGAAGAGAGGGAAAGAGAAGTGCAGTAGGGTAGAGAGGGAAAGGGAAGTGCAGTATGGGAGAGAGGGAAAGGGAAGTGCAGTATGGGAGAGAGGGAAAGGGAAGTGCAGTATGGGAGAGAGGGAAAGGGAAGTGCAGTATGCGAGAGAGGGAAAGAGAAGTGCAGTATGGGAGAGAGGGAAAGAGAAGTGCAGTATGGGAGAGAGGGAAAGGGAAGTGCAGTATGGGAGAGAGGGAAAGGGAAGTGCAGTATGGGAGAGAGGGAAAGAGAAGTGCAGTATGGGAGAGAGGGAAAGGGAAATGCAGTATGGGAGAGAGGGAAAGGGAAGTGCAGTATGGGAGAGAGGGAAAGAGAAGTGCAGTATGGGAGAGAGGGAAAGAGAAGTGCAGTATGGGAGAGAGGGAAAGGGAAGTGCAGTATGGGAGAGAGGGAAAGGGAAGTGCAGTATGGGAGAGAGGGAGAGGGAAAAACAAGCAGTGGGATTGTTACAGCCAGGCTCAAATAGTGTCTGTTTCCTTTCAAATACTTTAGCTGCCCGTGCTTGAGCTTGTCTCGCTCAATGAAATCAATAAAATTGTCCGAAAAGTGGAAACCCTGCCCATCTGGTAGTCCAAGCTGACTCAATCAAATACTATTTGAACCCAGGTCTATCTGTGAGGGGAGAGGAAAAAACAAGCAGTTGGCCTTCAAGCAGAAAGGAGCTGTCTTTGAAGGGGGCCCTTAAGGAGAAGTCTTTGACGGGGCCGTTATGGGGCCATCTTTGAGGGGGGCCCTTAAGGAGAAGTCTTTGACAGGGCCGTTATGGGGCCATCTTTGAGGGGAGCCCTTAATCTTAAAGCTGGTGAAACTGGAGGGCGCGCATTTCAAATAAATAATCATAAAAATGATAGATGTTAAACATGTATGTACATACAAGTGTCTTATATTTGTTAAAAGCTTACATTTTTGCTAAACTAACTGCACTGTCAAATTTACAGTAGGCTTTACAGCGAAAGCATGCCATGCGATTGTTTTGAGGACGGCGCCCCACATCAAAATATTTTTCCACCGGCACAGGTTTCATGAATTCACAAATAGAGATTAAATATTCACTTACTTTTTGAAAATCTTCCTCTGATTTGTCATCCAAAGCGTCCCAGCTACAACATGTAGTGTCGTTTTGTTAGATATGAGCCCTTAAGCTCATTGAGTAAAAAGAAAAAGCTGTACCTCAGACTGGCCAATATAAAGAAAAGATTAAGAACACAGAAGGCCAGCATCCTGGAGTTCCCTCTTCACTGTTGACATTGAGACTGGTGTTTTGCGGGTACTTTTTAAGGAAGTTGCCAGTTGAGGACTTGTGAGGCGTCTGTATCTCAAACTAGACACTCTAATGTACTTGTCCTCTTGCTCAGTTGTGTACTGGGGCCTCCCACTCCTCTTTCTATTCTGGTTAGAGCCAGTTCACACTGTTCTGTGAAGGGAGAAGTGCACAGCGTTGTATGAGATCTTCAGTTTCTTGGCAATTTCTCACATGGAATAGCCTTCATTTCTCAGAACAAGAATAGACTGACAAGTTTCGGAAGAAAGTTCTTTGTTTCTGATCATTTTGAGCCTATAATCGAACCCACAAATGCTGACGCTCCATATACTCAACTAGTCTAAAGAAGGCCAGTTTTATTGCTTATTTCATCAGCACAACGGTTTTCAGCTCTGCTAACATAATTGCAATAGGCTTTTCTAATGATCAACTAGCCTTTTAAAATGATAAACTTGCATTAGCACAACGTGCCATTGGAACACAGGGGTGATGGATGCTGAAAATGGGCTTCTGTGTAGATATTCCATAACAAATCTGCCGTTTCCAGGTACAATAGTAATTTACAACACCAACAATGTCTACACTGTATTTCTGATCAATTTCATGTTATTTTAATGGACAAAAAAATTGCTTTTCTTTCAATAACAAGGACATTTCTAAGTGACCCCAAACTTTTGAACGGTAGTGTATATATTTATTATAATCCTTATAATAATTTTACTTATACTTTATTTAGTATTGTTTACACTTTTCCAAACTGGCAGATAAATGATACTGTAATCTAAGAGCACCTGTTTGTCATGCAACAGTATCTCTTGCACTTTTGACAATGATTTTACATGAGGTCTAATTCACACGATTTGTCTAAAATACTTATATCCCCTAGGCTAATAAATAATCAAAATGTTACTAACGATTATTTAATCAGCCTACACTGATAATGTGCCTCTGTAGGCCTATGTAGATATTCCATTAAAAATCTGCCGTTTCCAGCTACAAAAGTCATTTACAACACCAACAATGTCTACACTGTATTTCTGATCAATTTGATGTAATTTGATTGGATGAAAAAATATGCTTTTCTTTCAAAAACAAGGACATTTCTAAGTGACCCCAAACTTTTGAACGGTAGTGTATATAGCACTCGGCGGTCCCGTTCTGTGAGCTTGTGTGGCCTACCACTTTATGGCTGAGCCGTTGTTGCTCCTAGATATTTCCACTTCACAATAACAGCACTTACAGTTGACCGGGGCAGCTCTAGCAGGGCACAAATGTGTGAACTGACTTGTTAGAAAGATGGCTATGACAGTGCCACGCTAGGCTCCCGAGTGGCGCAGCGTTCTTATGCACTGCATCTCAGTGCAAGAGACATCACTACAGTCCCTGGTTCGAATCCAGGCTGTATCACATCTGGCTGTGGTTGGGAGTCCCATAAGGTCATGCACATTTGGCTCCAGCATTGTCATGGTTTGGCCGGGGTAGGCTGTCATTGTAAATAAGAATTTGTTCTTAACTGTCTTGCTTTGTTAAATAAAGGTTAAATAAAAAATAAGAAATAAAGAATAACATGGAAAACAACCACTTTTTGTGCAGTGTTAAGTTACCATCTTTACAAACAATTTAATGTAAATGTTGGTAGCGCATGACAATGCTAGGGTTGTGGGTTCCATTCCCTTGGGGGACCAGTATGAACACGTATAAACTCACTACTATAAGAGCGTCTGCTAAAAAGGAATGAATAGACCAAGTATTTCAAGAAACTGGAAAACCTATCAAGCAATTATTTTTATATTTGACAAGTAGTATCAGATTAACTGTTTTGAACAGATAATTATCAGTTACAAATGCTGTTGAACACTCAAATACATTTAGTTTCAACTTTTTTCACAAAAGTAGTGCGCTCGGACATTACTAGTCCTGTATTAGTGGACCAATACAGATGTCTTCAGCCAGGGCATTATTAGTCCCATTTGTAAGACGCAAAGGTGTAATACCATATGATGGTTGGTAAAATACAACTGGACGACAGTGGATATGAAAAAAGTGATTTAATTTTTATATTTAATTGAAGAACTGAACTCTTTCTCCCTGACCTCAGAAGACTGTTGTATGACTGCCAGAAATTAGTCCAGTCCAAAGGGGTCAATATCAAAAGATCCGAAAACTCCCAAAACAAAAAATGACCAGAGGAAGAGGAGGACATCTAGTCTCTAATAAAATCCCTCTGAACAGATGCTGCACATGTGCTCTGATCTCTTATTTCTCAATAAGATGTCTACCTATGGTCCAACCCATTGAAGGTAGTACTACGGCATACCACAACACAGCCACGCCAAGAGATTAAATAATGATACAAATTCAAGATGTTGGATGTCAAAGGCAGAAACTGTTAAGCCCATAGAGTCTGGATCTCTGGAATTAGAATTTGAGAACTGTATTGGCTGATGGCAATTTGGTACACTGGAATTAGGGTTGCAAAATTCCGGGAACTTTTAAGAAATTCCCTGGTTTTCACAAAATCCCGGTTGGAGGGTTCTCGGAATCAGGGGGGAATAAGCAGGAAATCCCTAATCCTCCTACCAGTATTTCTGGAAAACCAGGGAATTTCTTGAAATTTCACAGAATTTCACAACCCAAACTGGGATAGATGCTACTTAGATGTTCCTTTTCGAAAGTGTTGCTGTAGTGGGCTGCTAGACCAACTACTGAGATTTGAGACATATTGCTACTGGGCCTCCAAGCCCACATTGTCTTCAGGCTAACAGTCTCAGCACTGGGATAAGGATTCTAAGCGGATAAGCATAGAGAACAATTTTGACATAGAGAGTGAATGTGGGAAACGGATATTCATCTGACTGAGTTAGATAATCATCTACTGTAGGCTACCAGCTTCAGTGTCATCACTAGTGGATTAATCTCACCTATGGACGCCAAGGAGTAACCCAGTATTTTTGAAAGATACTAACATCTAAGACTTTGTTCATAATCATCACCATGTTTCCTAAAATCCTAGATACATTGGAGTGTAAGAGAAGGTTGAAACATTAAAATCAACACTGTATTCTATATGACCATCAATATGTATTCATTTATTTAACTAGGTAAGTCAGTTAATAAGAACAAATTCTTATTTACAATGACGGCCTACCAAAAGACAAAATGTCTTCTTTGTGGACAGGGGGCTGGGATTAAAAATAAAACTATAGGACAAAACACACATCGCGACAAGAGAGACACCACAACACTACATAAAGAGAGACCTAAGACAACAACATAGCATGGCAGCAACACATGACAACACAGCATGGTAGCAACACAATATGGCAGCAGCACAACATGGTAGAAGCTTAAAACATGGTACAAACATTATTGGGCACAGACAACTGAACAAAGGCAAGAAGGTAGAGACAACAATACATCATACAAAGCAGCCACAACTGTCAGTAAGAGTGTCCATGATTGAGTCTTTGATTGAAGAGATGGAGATAAAACTGTCCAGTTTGAGTGTTTGTTGCAGCTCGTTCCAGTCGCTAGCTGCAGCGAACTGAAAAGAGGTGCGACCCAGGGATGTGTGTGCTTTGGGGACCTTTAACAGAATGTGACTGGCAGAACGGGTGTTGTATGTAGAGGATGAGGGCTGCAGTAGGTACAGTATATCAGCTAGGTGGGAGTGAGGTCTAAGATGGTTTTATAAAGAAGCATCAACCAGTGGGTCTTGTGACAGGTATACAGAGATGACCAGTTTACAGAGGAGTATAGAGTGCCAGCAATGTCCTATAAGGAGCATTGGTGACAAATCTGAAAATAACATCTAGCCGCTCAAGAGCACCCTTACCTGCTGATCTATACATTACGTCTCCGTAATCTAGCATGGCCATCTGAATCAGGATTAGTTTGGCACCTGGGGTGAAAGAGGAGCAATTACAATAGAGGAAACCACATCTAAATTTAACCTTAGCCTGAAGATTTGATATGTGCTGAGAGAAGGACAGTGTACCGTCTAGCCATACTCCCAAGGACTTGTATGAGGTGACTACCTCAAGCTCTTTTTTTATTTAACTAGGCAAGTCAGTTAAGAACAAATTCTTATTTACAATGACAGCCTAGGAACAGTGGGTTAACTGCCTTGTTCAGGGGCAGAACAACAGAGTTTTACGTTGTCAGTTCAGGGATTCAATCTAGCAACCTTTCGGTTACTGGCCCAATGCTCTAACCACTAGGCTACCTGCCGCCCCAAGCTCCAAACCCTCAGAGGTAGTAATCACACCTGGAAGGAAGCTCTCTCATCCATTTATAATCAGATGATACAGTTCTTATACTCAGCTGGCCCCTCCCCAGACTTCGTGTTAAATGCTCTACAAATAAAAGCTTTCTTAGTGTACGAACAAGCTTTCTCTGCCCTTAACCTTGTTCTGAACACGTCCACAACAAAGGTCATGTGGTTTGATCAGAATTACGCCCCTCTCCCCACAGGGGCATTTAGTACTGACAAGTTTTTCCACCACTTTTGATAAACAGGGCAAAATAGAAATTGGCCTATAACAGTCAGAATCAGCTTGATCTCCCCCTTTAAATAAAGGGTGCCACGTGACTGCTTTCCAAGCCATAGGACAGGTTAAATAGGTCAGAGATAGGCTTGGCGATGATAGGGGCCGCAACCTTAAAGAAGACAAGATCTAAGAGCTATTTGAAAGTTAAGTGCTTATAACCAGCAAATCAAATTGTTTGGGGACAGACTTGGTGGAGACAACCGAGCACTGAAGGTGTTCCTTGGTAGCGATGGCTACTCCACCACCTTTGGAAGATCTGTCTTGCCGAAAAAAGTTAGAACCGAAAAGATTAACACCAGTATTCAAAACACTCTTTCTTAACCAGTAATGACCAACACATCTGGATTGGAGCTGTGAACCCACACTTTCAATTGATCCATTTTAGGTAATAAGCTTCTAGTGTTAACGGGCAGAACACCCAGGCTTTTACGAGAGCAGAAATCAGTGAAGCAGATATCGGAGCACAAGTCAGAATTGGGGCTAGCAACAGTAGATGGTCCAGGGTGTACATGCACATTTCCAGATATCATCAGCAGTAATTCAATTATTTTTTTACGTAATTTGAATGTGCATCAGACGGCACTTTGGTTTTCGTGAAAACGACTCCACAGATATGGCTCTTTTGCAACTTGTGGATAAAATCTTTACAGCCCTGAGCAACAATGAAAACGCTCTTGGCATCTTTCTAGATTTATCCAAAGCGTTTGACACGGTTGATCATAAAATATTGCTTTCCAAATTGCATTATTATGATTTTCATGATTACACATATAATTGGTTATGTAGTTATGTTTATGATAGAGAATATTTTGTTTATGCAAATGGTTGTGCAGCTACCAGGGCCAAGATATCCCGTAGCATGCCACAGGGTTCGATAGTTGTGCAGCTACCAGGGCCAAGATATCCCGTAGCGTGCCACAGGGTTCGATAGTTGTGCAGCTACCAGGGCCAAGATATCCCGTAGCGTGCCACAGGGTTCGATAGTTGTGCAGCTACCAGGGCCAAGATATCCCGTAGCGTGCCACAGGGTTCGATAGTTGTGCAGCTACCAGGGCCAAGATATCCCGTAGCGTGCCACAGGGTTCGATAGTTGTGCAGCTACCAGGGCCAAGATATCCCGTAGCGTGCCACAGGGTTCGATAGTTGTGCAGCTACCAGGGCCAAGATATCCTGTAGCGTGCCACAGGGTTCGATAGTTGTGCAGCTACCAGGGCCAAGATATCCCGTAGCGTGCCACAGGGTTCGATAGTTGTGCAGCTACCAGGGCCAAGATATCCCGTAGCGTGCCACAGGGTTCGATAGTTGTGCAGCTACCAGGGCCAAGATATCCCATAGCGTGCCACAGGGTTCGATAGTTGTGCAGCTACCAGGGCCAAGATATCCCGTAGCATGCCACAGGGTTCGATAGTTGTGCAGCTACCAGGGCCAAGATATCCCGTAGCGTGCCACAGGGTTCGATAGTTGTGCAGCTACCAGGGCCAAGATATCCCGTAGCGTGCCACAGGGTTCGATAGTTGCACCTTTGCTATTCCTAATCTATATCAATGACCTTGCTGCTGTGTCTTCTACCTTACTTCCAATTCTCTTTGCTGATGATACCAATTTGATTTTATCATACAATAATTTAGATTCGCTAATTAATGAAGCCAACTCGGGCAATGGGCACATTTTCTGAATGGTTCCAGATAAACAAATGATCTTTAAATGTAAAAAATTCGCAAGTAAGACTAAGAAATATTGTTTAAAAAAAAGAGCCAGAATCTCAATTGGTGGGAATGAAATGGAACAAGTCCCATCCACTAAATTCCTCAGAGTTGTAATTGATGAAAAGTTATCCTGGAAAGATCATACTCAATTTGTCTGCAGCAAAATGATGAAATCTGTTGGTATCATCAAACATATTAGTGGTTTGGTTCATCAGGCTTGCTTCCTAACTCTATTCTATAGCTTAATTTATCCATATCTCATTTACTGTAATAAAAAATTACTCATCAGACAAAATACATTTGCAAGACTAGCCAACGTCTCCAATTACCTGGCTCCATCTGCACCTTTGATTTAGAAACTCAATATCTTGTCTATTTACGACATTAAAGCACGCCAATTATGCACTTTAATCTACAAATACTCTTATCCTCCCAGACAGTTTGCCTAAACCCTTCAATGAATTCTTCCAGGTTTATTCTGAAATCCATCTACAGTGGTTCTTCCTTTAAAAGTTGGGTCAAACTTCAGCACAGCTTGCAGGGTGCTGCGGAATGGTATGGCATGTTGGAGTGCATGACATCATAGTATTTTACTGTCAGCCATTGTCGCCATGAATTCTTGTTCGACCACGTCTTTCTTTTTCCCAACGCAGTTAAGCCAAAACCACGCCCTGTTATTCAGAGGGACGTTCTACTACGCCCCCATTGGCTAGCTAGCGTTGTCTCAATCATAGGCGATCAGCGCAGAAAAAGTGACATTCCAAGGTAAGGATGGAAAGTGTAATTTAACAATTAGCTGCCTACTGTAATGCAAGCCTACTATTATCATGTTTGATAACATTTGCCCATGTATTTATTTTCAGAGTTTCAATGAGTTGTAAAAATGTCTCCGAGAACTCTGCTGAATTCTCTCAATTGAAGGTCAGCTAAGTGTACCTAGTATATGGAGCGTCAGCATTTGTGGGTTCATTTACAGGCTCAAAATGCCAGAAACAAAGACCTTTCTTCTGAAACTCGTCAGTATATTCTTCTTCTTCAGTCTAAAGAGTGGATGTGGATGTTATCCTTCACGGAGTGGGACAGTGCACCTCAAAACTGCAGATAACATAAGACTTGTGGATCTTGTCGATTTCCTCTATGGCTTCAAGACCCTGTGACCAGGCACGGAGGACAAAGTGTCATCTTCAGATGAATGTGTGGTTTCAGAGAGAAGCCAGCTGCCAGCCTGCGACCAGGCACGGGTGATGACATCCTTTTCCTGAACAGAAATTTGAAGAAATCCAGTGATGAAGTTATTGCTTTAATAGATGTATTTTTAAAAATCTAATATTAGAAGGCTCTTTAATTAAAGTGAATTGAGTTGTCAATGTGCCGCATTGCATTGTGATTGTAAAAAAATCTGTTCCTAATTCATGGTTTCTTTTTAGACAAACTTTGAATAGACAAATGAATTAATACAGGAAAAGAGTAAAAATAGCCTACTGTCTGTAGTCATAAAAATAATTTTAAACAAATGTTTTTTAAATTATTTTGTTGGGTAACAGATCGGCTCTAGGAACTCACTAAGAGGCAGCTTTCATCTTCAATATAATCTTTCAGAAGGTTAAATCAATTCAAATCAAATTATATTTGGCACCATGCGCCAAATACAACAGGTCTAAATGCTTACTTACAAGCCCTTAACAATGCAGTTTTAAGGAAAAAAGCTAAATAGAAATATAACAAATAATTAAGGAGAAACAATAAAATAACAGTAGCGAGGCTATAGAGACAGGGGGTACCGGTACAGAGTCAATGTGCAGGGGCACAGGTTAGTCGAGGTAATTGAGGTAATTTGTACATGTAGGTGGAGGTTAAGTGACTATGCATGGATAATAAACAGCGAGTAGGAGCAGACTAAAAATGGGGGGTGGGGTGGGGACAATGCAATAGTCCAGGTAGCTATTTGATTAACTGTTCAAGAGCCTTATGGCTTGGGGGTAGAAGCTGTTAAGAAGCCAATTTGACCTAGACTTGGCGCTCCGGTACTGCTTGCCGTGCGGTAGCAGAGAGAACAATCTATGACTAGGGTGGCTGGAGTCCTCTGCAATATTTTTGGCATTCCTCTGTCACCGCCTGGTATAGAGATCCTGGATGGCAGGAAGCTTGGCCCCAGTGATGTACTGGGCCATACGCACTACCCTCTGTAGTGCCTTGCGGTCAGAGGCCTAGAAGTTGCCATACCAGGCGGTGATGCAACCAGTCAGAATGCTCTCCATGGTGCAGCTGTAGAACTTTTTGAGGATCTGGGGACACATACCAAATCATTTCAGTCTCCTGAGGGGGAATAGACGTTGTCGTGCCATCTTCACGACTGTCTTGGTGTGTTTGGACCATGATAGTTTGTTGGTGATGTGGACACCAAGGAACTTGAAACTCTCGACCCGCTCCACTACAGCCCCGTCAATGAGAATGGGGGCCTGCACGGTCCTCCTTTTTCTGTAGGTCATAATCATCTCCTTTGTCTTGATCACGTTGAGGGAGAGGTTGTTATCCTGGCACCACACTGCCAGGTCTCTGACCACCTCCCTATAGGCTGTCTTATCGTTGTCAGTGATCAGGCCAACCACTGTTGTGTCATCGACAAACTTAATGATGGTGTTGGAGTCGTGCTTGGCCATGCAGTCATGGGTGAACAGGGAGTACAGGAACATGTTAGTATTACAGACCTGGTCAGGGACAGGTTGAAAATGTCAGTGAAGACACTTTCCAGTTGGTCAGGGCATCCCCCCAGTACACATCCTGGTAATCCTTCTGGCCCTGCGGCCTTGTGAATTTTGACCTGTTTAAAGGTCTTACTCACATCGGCTACGGAGAGCGTGATCACACAGTCGTCATGAACAGCTGATGGGCTCATGCATGCTTCAGTGTTGCTTGCCTCGAAACGAGCATAGAAGTTATTTAGCTCATCTGGTAGGCTTGTGTCACTGGGCAGCTCGTGGCTGTGCTTCCCTTTGTAGTCTGTAATAGTTTTCCAGCCCTGTCACAACGGGCGTCGGAGCAAGTGTAGTATGAATCTTAGTCCTGTATTGACGCTTTGCCTGTTTGATGGTCCGTCGGAGGGCATAGCGGAATTTCTTATAAGCGTCCGGGTTAGAGTCCCGCTCCTTGAAAGCGGCAACTCTACCCTTTAACTCATTGCGGATTTTGCCTGTAATCCATGGCTTCTGGTTGGGGTATGTACGGTCATTGTGGGGACAACTTCATCGATGCACTTATTGATTTTGTGAGGTATTTGTGAGGTATTGTTCGTTTGGATTCTGCTAAGCCTTTTCCCAGCTCGTTTGTGAGAACCAGTTATAGCCTTCAGTCCTAGTTTTGATTCCCCTGCCTGTTTGCCTACCTGTGTATGACCATTGCCTGCCTGTGACCACGATTCCTGCCTTCTGTGAAGGCGAATTAAACACCTGCCGCGCCCTGCGCGTGAATCTACACCTTTTAAATCCTGAGTTTCCTCACAGCAGTAATGAAGTAAATGAAATATGATTACCAGGTTCATTTTTCATGAGGTTATAATAATCCACGCCTTCTGGGAATGTTGTAAAGTGCAAAAGTTATGGGTTGAGTAAGAAATGTTGTTGTCATAAGTATTACAATGGAAATGAACTTTTAATCCGTCTGTCTGCATATTTCAAGACATGGCATGTAAGTGTGCAGTGAGATACCCAATGGGTTGGACAATACTTTTCTCTCGTCCATCATCTTGATAAAACGTTTATACTTAAAAACTGAAAATCAACCAATGTCAGCCTTTAAATGCTTTATTATCCAAATGTTGACAGAGAGAAACAAAATGGTGCAGTTTGAGGCCATGTGGTGGAGAGTGATGTGGGCGCTGGAGATGGGGGTGTGAGCAGGTGGTTCTGGGCAGGTGTGATGTAGTTGTCGTTGGCATGTGTATGTTTTTTGTATTGTCTAAAAATATAAAATAAAATCGTACACAAAACATTTCATGAGGAAAAATGACCAGATTGCAATACGCATCTGATTATTCATTATTTATTTAATAACTGAGCACACACAACATGAGCATATTAATTTGGTCAAAACATTTCTTTATTAAAGACTATCAGAAAGAATGTTGGTACTTATTTATTTTGATCCAAAGCCACAAATTAGTTTGTCACTCAACTGCATGCTGACAAATATAGCTTTATGCTGTGAAATAGCCTACTAAATAGGCCAAGCTTAAACAAATATATAAATAACTAAAAAAAACTATATTTCATGAATAAATGAAGTAGTTCAGGTCTTGAAAATATGGGTAACCTTTTTCCCCTCCCTATCCTCGCTGGACTCGCATTCATTCAATTTCTTCTTCACATCATTAAAGAAGGACTCCGTGTTTCAGAAACTCACTTTCTATAGAGAGGCTATCACTCTGTGGTAAGTAAAGCCAGTTTGTGATAAGAACTCCTCTGTTCCTCTGTATCTGATAGAGAATTGACATGTGACTGACGATTTTTCGGAAAATAGGCATGGTAGGCTTTAGGTTTCTCTCGCTCTAAAAACAGAAAAAAATCATTCAAAAGCCAGTTTGTTATTTTGAATGATTTATTTCTGTTTCTTTCTGTTTCTTTCTTCACATTGCTAAAACCTCATCATCCCTCAATAACTTTGACTGAAGACTGGGCGTCAGCCTGATGAACCAAACTACTCAGTAATCTCTTCCATATAGCCTAACTCTCACACACACATTTAAACAAAACAAGTATTGTTATTATTTTCTTCGTTATTACTAATCAATTAATTTATACATTTATAATTAGTAGGTTATGTTATCTGTTTTAACAAACCTTTTTTATTTTCGTACTTATGTATTGCATATAGTTATTTTTGTTTTTAAATCTGTATTGTTGTCTATCACTTGTTTCCTTTGGTGCAAATAAATTCAACTTAAACTAAATCGTATCGTATCCCAACACAGCTAGTTGTCCTCTGCTCACTGTCAACATGCATTCCTCTGGTGTTAGCTGGAGTTAAAGTGATGGTTTATCAACGGAGATGGTGTCCCATGAGCCAAATACAACTATCCCCAACCCCCCAAAAAGAAGAGTCTTCAGCAGATAATAGATTAGATCTGGGATACAGCTCCTATCTGATCGTATCTGAGGTACATCGAGACCAGAGAAACACCTGGATGTGTGTTTTCCTTCTCTCCTCTCTTCCAGAGTGTGGAGATGAGAGGAGGAAAGGGGGATGAAAGGAGGAGTGAAAGAGAGGTATTCAGGTGGAGGTGTGCGCCAGGGTCATGGTCTGTGAGCAAACAATAGTGTTTGCTTTTTCTCCTTCACCGAGAAAACACAATTACCGCCAAGCTCTGAATGTGAAGTACCTTGTGTCCAAAGCTTTATCAATGACTGCATTCATGTGTCACGTTCACCCTCTTATGGCCGAGCTGAGTCAATAGAGAAATTGAGGTCCAGGCAAAGAGACCAAGCAGACCACAATCAATGCAGATGTAAAGTGTAGAATGAAGTCACGTTATTGATCATGGAGGAGGCTGTATATAGTCTCTGTCTTGAATAAGCATGAAGATGGCTGTCAACCTGAAGGAGTCTTTTTATAATGGGAATCAGCATCAAAATCCCCATAAAAGACTTGCATAACGCTCATGAAGTACGTATTAGACCTAGATTAGACCTAGATATTGTATGTATTTACTGATATGTACTCTATGTTTTGACGTTTTCAATGTACAGTATGTAGCAGTTCTGATATGTATTATGTCATGTTTCATGTGGACCCCAGGAAGAGTAACTGATGCTTTTGCAGCGGCTAATTGGGATCCTAATAAATACCAAATAGCAAAATACTAAACGTAGCGTTATTTTCCTAAATAGCATGGTAATGTCAGGCTCAGGGCAGTATAACATGTTTTGATATCTTGCCTTGTATGTTATCGCTACAAGGTCACGCTATCCCAGTTATTGTTTTCTCCAGCTAGATTATAGTTTATTTATTTTCTCATTTCCATGGAGAGACCAAAATTACACAGATTAAAACAATACAAACAGGGGAACATTTCCACCTTCAGCGTTTCCAAATACGTCATCATGCCACCCTGGTAGGTCAAGGGCCTCTCTCTCTCTCTCTCTCTCTCTCTCTCTCTCTCTCTCTCTCTCTCTCTCTCTCTCTCTCTCTCTCTCTCTCTGTGCAATCGGTGATTCTTTCAGTCCAAGTTTACAGTAAATCATATTTATTAATTTAGAATTGAAAGCTTGAATTGTAAGAAAGGGGTTGAAATTCCTTCCTGACCAACTAAACAAGCAACCTTTAAGAATGTACAACAGAAAATACCTGAGTTCATACTCGTAGTCCAATGGCCAGAGAAACAATGGTGTGTTTTAGATAAGTAAATAATCCCCCATGATAAAATAAACATGACTTGTATTTATTTCCATGTGTTCGTGATCTGTTCTTGTTTGTTGGATTTTATATTTAACGTCCTACACCAAATGTTGAATTCTATGAGGTCAGTATTGCTGTAGTTATAATTGATAGCATTTCCCTGTGCTTGTTGTATAGGTTAATGTAAAAGTCATTTATCTCATGTAGTTTATCTTCTTACGGGTAACTTTTTGTACAATTCGTTTCACATTTCATACGTCACTGATTTCAAAGACAGGGCTTCAAACCTATGACGTAACCTTTTTCAGGCATGATGTCCTTGGGTGTTCTTGTGTAGCTATTGTAAGGGCCAGCCTTCACAAAGTATCCATTTAACTGAAAAAAATACACTTTTTAGCTCAGTCTGACGATTCCCTGACATCAATTCACACCCCACTAAGGAGTCCCCTCTAATCATACCCCACTAAGGAGACCCCTCTAATCATACCTCACTAAGGAGACCCCTCTAATCACACCCCACTAAGGAGACCCTCTAATCATACCTCACTAAGGAGACCCCACTAATCATACCTCACTAAGGAGACCCTCTAATCACACCCCACTAAGGAGACCCCACTAAGGAGACCCCTCTAATCATACCTCACTAAGGAGGCCCCTCTAATCACACCCCACTAAGGAGACCCTCTAATCATACCTCACTAAGGAGACCCTCTAATCATACCTCACTAAGGAGACCCTCTAATCATACCTCACTAAGGAGACCTCTCTAATCACACCCCACTAAGGAGACCCTCTAATCACACCTCACTAAGGAGACCTCTCTAATCACACCCCACTAAGGAGACCCTCTAATCACACCTCACTAAGGAGACCCTCTAATCACACCCCACTAAGGAGCCCCACTAATTATACCACACTAAAGAGACCCCACTAATCACACCTCACTAAGGAGACCCCTCTAATCACACCCCACTAAGGAGACCCTAAAATCACACCCCACTAAGGAGACCCTCTAATCATACCTCACTAAGGAGACCCTCTAATCACACCCCACTAAGGAGACCCTCTAATCACACCCCACTAAGGAGACCCTCTAATCACACCCCACTAAGGAGACCGCTCTAATCATACCCCACTAAGGAGACCCCTCTAATCATACCTCACTAAGGAGACCCCTCTAATCACACCCCACTAAGGAGACCCTCTAATCATACCTCACTAAGGAGACCCCACTAATCATACCTCACTAAGGAGACCCTCTAATCACACCCCACTAAGGAGACCCCACTAAGGAGACCCCTCTAATCATACCTCACTAAGGAGGCCCCTCTAATCACACCCCACTAAGGAGACCCCTCTAATCATACCTCACTAAGGAGACCCTCTAATCATACCTCACTAAGGAGACCCTCTAATCATACCTCACTAAGGAGACCTCTCTAATCACACCCCACTAAGGAGACCCTCTAATCACACCTCACTAAGGAGACCTCTCTAATCACACCCCACTAAGGAGACCCTCTAATCACACCTCACTAAGGAGACCGCTCTAATCACACCCCACTAAGGAGCCCCACTAATTATACCACACTAAAGAGACCCCACTAATCACACCTCACTAAGGAGACCCCTCTAATCACACCCCACTAAGGAGACCCTAAAATCACACCCCACTAAGGAGACCCTCTAATCATACCTCACTAAGGAGACCCTCTAATCACACCCCACTAAGGAGACCCTCTAATCACACCCCACTAAGGAGACCCTCTAATCACACCCCACTAAGGAGACCCTCTAATCACACCCCACTAAGGAGACCCCACTAAGGAGCCCGCTCTAATCACACCCCACTAAGGAGACCCCACTAAGGAGACCGCTCTAATCACACCCCACTAAGGAGACCCCACTAAGGAGACCGCTCTAATCACACCCCACTAAGGAGACCCCACTAAGGAGCCCGCGCTAATCACACCCCACTAAGGAGACCCCACTAAGGAGCCCGTTCTAATCACACCCCACTAAGGAGACCCCACTAAGGAGACCGCTCTAATCACACCCCACTAAGGAGACCCTCTAATCACACCCCACTAAGGAGACCGCTCTAATCACACCCCACTAAGGAGACCCCACTAAGGAGCCCGCGCTAATCACACCCCACTAAGGAGACCCCACTAAGGAGCCCGTTCTAATCACACCCCACTAAGGAGACCCCACTAATTATACCCCACTAATTATACCCCACTAAAAAGACCCCACTAAAAAGACCCCACTAAAGAGACCCCACTAATCACACCCCTCTAATCACACCCCACTAATTATACCCCACTAATTATACCACACTAATTATACCCCACTAAAAAGACCCCTCTAATCACACCCCACTAATCACACCCCACTAAGGAGATCCCACTAATCATACCCCACTAATTATACCCCACTAATTATACCCCACTAAAGAGACCCCACTAATCACACTCCACTAAGGAGACCGCTCTAATCACATCTCACTAATTATACCCCACTAATTATACCCCACTAATTATACCCCACTAAAGAGACCCCACTAATCACACCCCTCTAATCACACCCCACTAAAGAGACCCCACTAAGGAGATATCACTAATTATACCCCACTAAGGAGATCTCACTAATTATACCCCATTAATTATACCCCACTAAAGGGATCCCACTAAGGAGATCTCACTAATTATACCCCACTAAGGAGATCTCACTAATTATACCCCACTAATTATACCCCACTAAAGAGACCGCACTAATCACAACCCACTAAGGAGACCCCACTAATCACATCTCACTAATTATACCCCACTAATTATACCCCACTAAGTATACCCCACTAAAGAGACCGCACTAATCACAACCCACTAAGGAGACCCTACTAATTATACCCCACTAATTGTACCCCACTAAGTATACCCCACTAAAGAGACCGCACTAATCACACCCCACTAAAGAGACCCCACTAATCACACCTCACTAAGGAGACCCCACTAATCACACCCCACTAATTATACCCCACTAATCATACCCCACTAAGCAGACGCCACTAATCACACCCCACTAATTATACCCCACTAATCACACTCCACTAATTATACCCCACTAAAGAGACCCTACTAATCACACCCCACTAAGGAGACCACTCTAATCACATCTCACTAATTATACCCCACTAATTATACCCCACTAATTATACCCCACTAAAAAGACCCCACTAATCACACCCCTCTAATCACACCCCACTAATTATACCCCACTAATTATACCCCACTAAAGAGACCCCACTAATCACACCCCTCTAATCACACCCCACTAATTATACCCCACTAATTATACCCCACTAAAGAGACCGCACTAATCACAACCCACTAAGGAGACCCCACTAATCACATCTCACTAATTATACCCCACTAATTATACCCCACTAAGTATACCCCACTAAAGAGACCGCACTAATCACAACCCACTAAGGAGACCCCACTAATCACACCCCACTAAGGAGACCCCACTAATCACACCCCACTAATTATACCCCACTAAGTATACCCCACTAAAGAGACTGCACTAATCACAACCCACTAAGGAGAACCCACTAATCACACCCCACTAATTATACCCCACTAAGTATACCCCACTAAAGAGACCGCACTAATCACAACCCACTAAGGAGACCCTACTAATTATACCCCACTTAAGAGACCCCACTAATTATACCCCAATTAAGAGACCCCACTAATCACACCTCACTAAGGAGACCCCACTAATTATACCCCACTAATTATACCCCACTAATTGTAACCCACTAATCATACCCCACTAATCACACCCCACTAAGTATACCCCACTAAAGAGACTGCACTAATCACAACCCACTAAGGAGACCCTACTAATTATACCCCACTAAAGAGACCCCACTAATCACACCCCACTTAAGAGACCCCACTAATTATACCCCACTAAGGAGACCCCACTAATCACACCTCACTAAGGACACCCCACTAATTATACCCCACTAATTATACCCCACTAATTGTAACCCACTAATCATACCCCACTAATCACACCCCACTAAGGATACCCCACTAATCACACCCCAGTAAGGAGCGTTGCATGTACTTGGGAGCTCTTGTATAGCTATTTTAAGGGCCAACAATTTAGATATTTTAAGTATCCATCATAATGAAAAATAACTACCAAAATGATCCTTTCAGTCCTACAAGCCACTAAGTATACCCCACTAAAGAGACTGCACTAATCACAACCCACTAAGGAGACCCCACTAATCACACCCCACTAATTATACCCCACTAAAAAGACCCCACTAAAAAGACCCCACTAAAGAGACCCCACTAATCACACCCCTCTAATCACACCCCACTAATTATACCCCACTAATTATACCCCACTAATTATACCCCACTAAAAAGACCCCACTAATCATACCCCTCTAATCACACCCCACTAATCACACCCCACTAAGGAGATCCCACTAATCATACCCCACTAATTATACCCCACTAATTATACCCCACTAAAGAGACCCCACTAATCACACTCCACTAAGGAGACCGCTCTAATCACATCTCACTAATTATACCCCACTAATTATACCCCACTAATTATACCCCACTAAAGAGACCCCACTAATCACACCCCTCTAATCACACCCCACTAAAGAGACCCCACTAAGGAGATATCACTAATTATACCCCACTAAGGAGATCTCACTAATTATACCCCATTAATTATACCCCACTAAAGGGATCCCACTAAGGAGATCTCACTAATTATACCCCACTAAGGAGATCTCACTAATTATACCCCACTAATTATACCCCACTAAAGAGACCGCACTAATCACAACCCACTAAGGAGACCCCACTAATCACATCTCACTAATTATACCCCACTAATTATACCCCACTAAGTATACCCCACTAAAGAGACCGCACTAATCACAACCCACTAAGGAGACCCTACTAATTATACCCCACTAATTGTACCCCACTAAGTATACCCCACTAAAGAGACCCCACTAATCACACCTCACTAAGGAGACCCCACTAATCACACCCCACTAATTATACCCCACTAATCATACCCCACTAAGCAGACGCCACTAATCACACCCCACTAATTATACCCCACTAATCACACTCCACTAATTATACCCCACTAAAGAGACCCCACTAATCACACCCCACTAAGGAGACCGCTCTAATCACATCTCACTAATTATACCCCACTAATTATACCCCACTAATTATACCCCACTAAAAAGACCCCACTAATCACACCCCTCTAATCACACCCCACTAATTATACCCCACTAATTATACCCCACTAATTATACCCCACTAAAGAGACCCCACTAATCACACCCCTCTAATCACACCCCACTAATTATACCCCACTAATTATACCCCACTAAAGAGACCGCACTAATCACAACCCACTAAGGAGACCCCACTAATCACATCTCACTAATTATACCCCACTAATTATACCCCACTAAGTATACCCCACTAAAGAGACCGCACTAATCACAACCCACTAAGGAGACCCCACTAATCACACCCCACTAAGGAGACCCCACTAATCACACCCCACTAATTATACCCCACTAAGTATACCCCACTAAAGAGACCGCACTAATCACAACCCACTAAGGAGACCCTACTAATTATACCCCACTTAAGAGACCCCACTAATTATACCCCACTTAAGAGACCCCACTAATCACACCTCACTAAGGAGACCCCACTAATTATACCCCACTAATTATACCCCACTAATTGTAACCCACTAATCATACCCCACTAATCACACCCCACTAAGTATACCCCACTAAAGAGACTGCACTAATCACAACCCACTAAGGAGACCCTACTAATTATACCCCACTAAAGAGACCCCACTAATCACACCCCACTTAAGAGACCCCACTAATTATACCCCACTAAGGAGACCCCACTAATCACACCTCACTAAGGACACCCCACTAATTATACCCCACTAATCATACCCCACTAATCACACCCCACTAAGTATACCCCACTAAAGAGACTGCACTAATCACAACCCACTAAGGAGACCCTACTAATTATACCCCACTAAAGAGACCCCACTAATCACACCCCACTTAAGAGACCCCACTAATTATACCCCACTAAGGAGACCCCACTAATCACACCTCACTAAGGACACCCCACTAATTATACCCCACTAATTATACCCCACTAATTGTAACCCACTAATCATACCCCACTAATCACACCCCACTAAGGATACCCCACTAATCACACCCCAGTAAGGAGCGTTGCATGTACTTGGGAGCTCTTGTATAGCTATTTTAAGGGCCAACAATTTAGATATTTTAAGTATCCATCATAATGAAAAATAACTACCAAAATGATCCTTTCAGTCCTACAAGCCACTGAAATAATTTCAGTGGAGGAGCGTTGCCAAACCGACAGGGAGGCAGGCAGAGTACAATTCACATGTACCCCAGTGTCACGCCCCTGGATAAAAGCAGGAGAGTAACTTGACTTCTGTTGTGTCGTAAATCATGTTGATATCCACACAAACATGACCCTGTGTCTCCAGCTGAGGCTGTAAAACCTCCCTTTTAGACAGCCAGGCTGAATCCAAAAATGGCACCCTATTCCCTTTATAGTGCACTACTTTAGTTTAGTGCACTAAATAGAGAATAGGGTACCAGTTGGGACACAGACAGAGACATTTCCATTAATGATTCTTCCGCTGCTCTTGGGCCGAGGCCAGGCCTGGCTCCCATAAAGAGTGATTATTTTGAATCCATCTCCCAGAGACCACTGTGGAGAAAAGGTGAAATTGATTGGCCACGAAGAGTGAAGGTTTCGTTTTCACGGCAACAGTCACTCAGCAATTATTTTCCAAACAGACAATGGAAGTTATGCAACCGCTGGACATTCAGCCTGTTGAGTTTCCTGCCAAGTTCAGATGGACTTAGAAAAGTAGTATTTCAGGAAGTAAAAAGGGAGATTGACCTTTTCTAAAAATGTGCATTTCAACTGTCCAGAACAAGATTTCAACTGAATGTGTGTAAATGCAGTCACAGTGTGACTGTGTGACAAAGCCTTGTATGAAACATGTGATGGACTGAGAGTAAGTACCATACTCCAGAAAACATGATGTAAATTACATTATAAACTGGGTGGTTTTGAGCCCTGAATGCTGATTGGCTGACAGCCGTGGTATATCAGACCGTACACCACGCGTGTGACAAAACAAGAATTTGTGGTATATGGCCCATACACCAAGACTAAGGGCTGTGTCCAGGCACTCCGTGATGCATTGTGCGTAAGAACAGCCCTTAGCCGTGATATATCGGCCATATTCCACCCCCCCCCCCCCCCCCCCCCGTGCCTTTTTACTTAATTAGAAGTGATATCCCAGCTGTACTGATGAACTGGATGACATGGGGTGAGGATCGTCTGTGGTTTGAAAGTGAGATCTAAGAGTGCTGCTGTCTTTTGTATGGCCTGTGGCCACGATAGGGGTATTTCCTGTCTTCAATTATGTAACATATCATTTTCAAGGCTATCTGTGTGTGATCCGTCCCCTAACAGTAACCACACATCCTCACTCCATGTCAACAACAGTCCCTCAGGGTGACTATTATAGCCAGGGTAAATTATCCACATCCCAATTGGCACCTTATTCCCTTTATAGTGCACTATACAAATTAATGAACTATATAGGGACTAGGGTGCCATTTTGGACGCATACCTTATCTAGTGTAAACCCTTGTGTTTATTTTCCCTACGAAGTGAGTCAGAAGAATATTTTTTTTATTTTAAGCTATCAAAGGCCGTACAGCCACAGAACAGCCACGGAGGGATAAGTCCATGTGTTTTGACAGTGTGTGCTCTCCTATCGTGCATGCTGCTGATAGGACACCAGAGGATAGAGCCGTCCAGGGTTGGCTAGCTGCCATGACACGCCGTAGCCACAACAAACAGGGGCTGTTGGAGGAAACTTGGCGTTGGCTCTGGGTTTGTCTCAGTGAGGCAAAGTCAATGTCTTCAATGAGGATAGACATGCTTGGCAGTCATACTGGTAAACCCTTCCAGTGAATTCTTGAAAAGTGCGAGAAGTACGTTCTTCAAAAACAATCATTGTTCCCCGCTAGAATCACTTGAATCTCTCTCTCTCTCTTTGAGTCCCATCTCCTCACTCTCTCTCTCAATCCCATCTCCTCACTCTCTCTCTCTCTCAATCCCATCTCCTCACTCTCTCTCTCTCTCTGAGTCCCATCTCCTCACTCTCTCTCTCTCTCAATCCCAACTCCTCACTCTCTCTCTCTGAGTCCCATCTCCTCACTCTCTCTCTCTGAGTCCCATCTCCTCACTCTCTCTCTCTCTCAATCCCAACTCCTCACTCTCTCTCTCTGAGTCCCATCTCCTCACTCTCTCTCTCTGAGTCCCATCTCCTCACTCTCTCTGAATACCATCTCCTCACTCTTTCTCTCTCTCAATCCCATCTCCTCACTCTATTTCTCTAGGCTCTTTCTATTCCACATTTCACAATGAGCAAGTCACTTCTGAGAAAAAAGACGGAGGAAACATCTTCACAGGCTGATACTATGAAAAGTGCTACCTTTCCCACATTAAAATGTATTGTAGTAACCTACATCATCGCTGAATGGCAGTTACACATTGGAAATGTAAGCAGAGCAGTTGCATATTGAAACCGGGCCAAGTTCCACTGGTTCCACTGCTCCCTTGACAGTTGGCGTCAGATTTACAGGCTCTAGCAGATAGAGTGTTGTAATTCTGTACTGTTCTTTGTGAGGAAGTTATTACGGCCATAAAACAGCCTCTCCATCAATTAGGGACTGTGCTCATGGTCGGACACATTCCATTGAATCATTTCCAAGAGCAGGGTGAGAAAAGGTTAGTGATTTTGGACTGCCGATCTACTGCTCTCTCTCTCTCTCTCTCTGAGGAGTCAAAATTGGTTGGGTGTAGTGGTGTTTGGCTCTTAGAACTAGTCAGGCCAGCTGCATTGAAGGAAGTGCGAATCTGTTCCGTTCAGGTCCCGATTCTGAAAGTATTGATAGAGGAAGAGGACATGATAGGAAAGAGGACATTCATAATAACAATCCAGTGGGGGGGGAAGTGTTTTAACTGACCTCAATAAACTGGGTCGGATCTACGTTTCATTTTCATTTAGTCACTTAGCGACATACAATTAGTGCATTCATCTTAACCCTGTACAGCAGGGGTGTCAAACTCATTCCACGGAGGGCCTAGTGTCTGCAGGTTTTTGGTTTTTCCTTTCAATAAAGCCCTAGACAACCAGGTGTGGGGAGTTCCTAACTAATTAGTGATGTTAATTCATCAATCAAGTACAAGGGAGGAGCGAAAACCCGCAGACACTCGGCCCCCCGTGGAATGAGTTTGACACCTGTACAGTAAGCCCTGTCTAAGCCAAGGGGGGGGGGGGGGGGGGGGGGGGGGTTCTACTAAGCTATATGGAATTGTTTTAAGAAGGTCAGACCAAGGATAATCTATTTGAATTTAAATTTTGAGGTCCCCTTTACTTCAGAGAGAATATGAACTTTGAGTATGCTAGGGTGGTTATAGTGTTGACTTGGAGCTTTTAACATCACATCATTTGGAGGTTCTAGCTAAAATGGGGACAGAATTAGAGTTGCGTCATTTTAGTAGTCCGGGAGAGGCTATACGGACACGCCTGATGCCCAAATTGATGAGGTATGTCGCGCAGCTGAGAGTCAAGTGTGCAGACAAATGGATTTGGTTCAATTAGTACAGTCAATCTTTCTGATTAGACCTTCCCAGCTAGCTAGTTTATGCTGGCTAGCTGGAAACAACAGCAGCAAAACGCTAGTTAAAACTTGAACAAAAGTGATGTTCATTTCGATGGGCGAGGGAGAAATAACTTCTAGTATTGATCACCATCTGTATGTCAGCGTGACATGCCAATTAGCTAACGTAATGACAAGCAGGTGCGAGGGGCTTGCTGACGTGAGACTTTCCACCGGGAATAAAGCTGTAGGCTATTACATGTGGCTGGCTGTAGCTAACTTGGACAATTTGTTCCATTCCACTTGATTTATATTTAGAGTAGGAATAGCAGCACGAAAAATAACTTGTAATACTGGATGTCATCGTGACACCGTCTACTGCTGCTCAATGGGGAGAGTTTGCGCTGACAGCCAGCAACACAACAATATGGGGCACAGTGTAATTTGCTCCCGCTTGCAGCAGAAGTGTGAGGGAAGTAGCTAGAGAGCGTAGCCAATAGCAGGCCTGTAAGGAGAGGGAAGTAGCTAGAGAGCGTAGCCAATAGCAGGCCTGTAAGGAGAGGGAAGTAGCTAGAGAGCGTAGCCAATAGCAGGCCTGTAAGGAGAGGGAAGTAGCTAGAGAGCGTAGCCAATAGCAGGCCTGTAAGGAGAGGGAAGTAGCTAGAGAGCGTAGCCAATAGCAGGCCTGTAAGGAGAGGGAAGTAGCTAGAGAGCATAGCCAATAGCAGGCCTGTAAGGAGAGGGAAGTAGCTAGAGAGCGTAGCCAATAGCAGGCCTGTAAGGAGAGGGAAGTAGCTAGAGAGCGTAGCCAATAGCAGGCCTGTAAGGAGAGGGAAGTAGCTAGAGAGCGTAGCCAATACCAGGCCTGTAAGGAGAGGGAAGTAGCTAGAGAGCGTAGCCAATAGCAGGCCTGTAAGGAGAGGGAAGTAGCTAGAGAGCGTAGCTAATATCAGACCAGTATATTTTCACCGAAAATGTAAAGCTACGGCAATACTGTCTACATTTTCGTACAAAAATATATAATATAAATAATAATAATAATTACTCAGATAAACGGAATGATTCTGAATACTCACCCGTCCCAACTTTGGCAGACAAATGTGTAATTCTCGCTGAAGTTTCTACTTTTACCCAGAAGCATAAACTAGCTAGCTGTGAAGGGCTCATCAGGATGACTGACTGAACTAGCTAGCTGTGAAGGGCTCATCAGGATGACTGACTAAACTAGCTAGCTGTGAAGGGCTCATCAGGATGACTGACTAAACTAGCTAGCTGTGAAGGGCTCATCAGGATGACTGACTAAACTAGCTAGCTGTGAAGGGCTCATCAGGATGACTGACTAAACTAGCTAGCTGTGAAGGGCTCATCAGGATGACTGACTGAACTAGCTAGCTGTGAAAGACTCATCAGGATGACTGACTGAACTAGCTAGCTGTGAAGGGCTCATCAGGATGACTGACTAAACTAGCTAGCTGTGAAGGGCTCATCAGGATGACTGACTAAACTAGCTAGCTGTGAAAGACTCATCAGGATGACTGACTAAACTAGCTAGCTGTGAAGGGCTCATCAGGATGACTGACTAAACTAGCTAGCTGTGAAGGGCTCATCAGGATGACTCAATGAACTGACTGAACCCAATCCGTTCATTTCCACTCGACTCTCGCTGCGCGACATACGTCATCAATTTGTGTACCAGGCGTATTCATATAATCTCTCCCCATTTGCTCAGAAAATTTTTCTGTGTTGTAAATCAAACTTAAGCACCTGGTCAGTTTGCTTGAAGGTGTTTCTGGGCGCTTCTTGTGTGAATTGTGTTCAAAGAAAACAATAGAGCTGTCGACTTAGACCAATGTGTCAAAGACTTTAAATATTGGAAATTCATTATACCATGTCGGGAAGCCTATTAATACTACTATTTTAAAGATCACAGTCCAACAGAAATAAATTCCTGACCTTTGATCACGTCAAAGTACACATACTGTACGTGAGTGTCCCGCTCCCATGTGTTGCTGCTGTTAATGATGTACTCTGCAGCTGGGTACACATCCATGTTCCCAGTTCCCGCCATCTCTGCCCCCATAAAAGTATTTCTAGCCTGCACTATTAATGTTTATGTACCTGCATAACCTCTGCTGTAACATCTGACCACAGAGCTGAGACACAGCTGAATGACTTAGGTACTCATGAACAACTAACAGAGCAGGGTCTGACCCAGTGACCTAAGAGGGGGTGTGACCTGACCACTGTCTGAATGACCTATATCTGGAAGAGAGTAGAAGGGCTTCAGGAAGCAGCGGTGGGAAATAGATCAAATCAGATCAAATGTTATTTGTGTCACATGTGCTGACTACAACAGGTTTAGTTAGACCTTACCGTGAAATGCTGACTTACAAGCCCTTAACACTGTAGTTTTAAGAAATATAAGAGTTTAGAAAAAATTTACTAAATAAACTGAAGTTTAAAAAAAAAAAGTAACACAATAAAATAACAGGGCTATATACAGGGGGTACCAGCACCGAGTCAATGTGCGGGGATACAAGCTAGTAGAGGTAATGGAGGTAAAATGCACATGTATGTCGGGGTAAAGTGACTAAACATAGATAATAAGTAGCGAGAAGGAGCAGCAAAAAAAATACAAATAAACTGTTCAAAGACTGTTATGGCTAGGGTGTAGAAGCTGTTAAAACCTATCTAGGGTACGTGAGACGTTAGCGTCCCAACTCTTCAACAGCCAGTGAAACTGCAGGGCGCCAAATTCAAAACAACAGAAATCCCATAATTGGCCTCCCGGGTGGCGCAGTGGTCTAGGGCACTGCATCGCAGTGCTAGCTGCGCCACCAGAGTCTTTGGGTTCGCGCCCAGGCTCTGTCGCAGCCGGCCGCGACCGGGAGGTCCATGGGGCGACGCACAATTGGGCTAGCGTCGTCCGGGTTAGGGAGGGTTTGGCCGGTAGGGATATCCTTGTCTCATCGCGCTCCAGCGACTCCTGTGGCGGGCCGGGCGCAGTGCGCGCTAACCAAGGGGGCCAGGTGCACGGTGTTTCCTCCGACACATTGGTGCGGCTGGCTTCCGGGTTGGAGGCGCGCTGTGTTAAGAAGCAGTGCGGCTTGGTTGGGTTGTGCTTCGGAGGACGCGTGGCTTTCGACCTTCGTCTCTCCCGAGCCCGTACGGGAGTTGTAGCGATGAGACAAGATAGTAATTACTAGCGATTGGATACCACGAAAATTGGGGAGAAAAGGGGATAAAATAAATAAAAAATATATATATAAATTTTTAAAAAAGAAATCCCATAATTAAAATTCCTCAAACATACATGTATTTTAGACCATTTTAAAGATACACTTGTTGTAAATCCAGCCACAGTGTACGATTTCAAAAAGGCTTTACGACGAAAGCAAACCAAGCGATTATGAGTGCCTATTCACAGAATAACACAGCCATTTTTTCAGTCAAAGAGAGGATTCACAAAAAGCAGAAATATAGATAAAATGTATCACTAACCTTTGATGATCTTCATCAGATGACACTCATAGGACTTCATGTTACACAATACATGTATGTTTTGTTCGGTAAAGTTCATATTTAGATCCAAAAATCTGAGTTTACATTGGCGCCTTACGTTCAGAAGTTCCAAAACATCCTTTGATTTTGCAGAGAGCCACATCAATTTACAGGAATACTCATAATGAACATTGCTAAAGGATACAACTGTTATGCATGGAATTTTAGATGCACTTCTCCTTAATGCAACCGCTGTGTCAGATTTCAAAAAAGCTTTACGGAAAAAGCAAAAACTATGCAATAATCTGAGGTCGGCGCTCAGAGCCCAATCAAGACACAAATATAGCCGCCATATTATGCAGTCAACAGAAGTCATAAAAGCATTATAAATCTTCACTTACCTTTGCTGATCTTCGTCGGAATGCACTCCCAGGACTCCCACTTCCACAAGAAATGTTTGTTTTGTTCGGTAATGTCCATCATTTATGTCCAAATAGTTACTTTTGTTAGCGCGTTTGGTAAACAAATCCAAAGTCACAAAGTGCGTTCACTAAAAGCAGACGAAATGTCAAAAAGTTCCGTAACAGTTAGTAGAAACATGTCAAACGATGTATTGAATCAATCTTTAGGATGTTTTTAACATAAATCTTTAATAATGTTCCAACCGGAGAATTCCTTTGTCTTCAGAAGAGCAAATGGAACGGGAGCAAACTCTCATGTGAACGCGCATGGTCAGCTCGTGGCTGCTGGCAGACCTCTGACTCATTCCTCTCTCCTTCGGCCCCACTAAACAGTAGAGGCATCAGACAAGGTTCTAAAGACTGTTGACATCTAGTGGAAGTCTTGGGAAGTGCAACATTACCAATATCCCACTGTATCTTCAATAGGAGCTGAGTTGAAAATCGACCAACCTCAGATTTCCTACCTCCTGGTTGGATTTTTTCTCAGGTTTTTGAATGACATATGAGTTCTGTTATACTCACAGACATCATTCAAACAGTTTTAGAAACTTCAGAGTGTTTTATATCCAAATCTACTAATAATCATCATATTCTAGCTTTTATGGCTTTGTAGCAGGCCGTTTACTCTAGGCATGCTTTTCATCCGGACGTGAAAATACTGCCCCCTACCCCAAAGAAGTTAGGAGCCTTTTGGCCCTAGACTTGGCTCTCGGTTACCGCTTGCCGTGAGGTATCAGAGAGAGCAGTCTATGACTTGGGTGGCTGGAGTCTTTGACCATTTTTAGACAGCCATGTTTGTTGTGGTCTACCTCCAATGTGGAGGTCATGGAATCTGACCTCTGACCTGTATGGTTCATCTAAGTCATGAGGTTCTCTACAGGTCGTAGGCAGAAAGACAACCCCTTGACTTAGAGGAGAGATAGCATATGGTCCGGAGCCTTATCTCCCTCCCAGATTCCATGACCCTCACATTGGAGGTAGACCACAACTAACATGGCTGCCTACAATTCAGTCATGTTTCACCTATTTCCCACTGCTGCTTCCTGCTGCTTCCCACTACTCTCCTCTAGATAAAGGTCATTCAGACAGTTGTCATGTAACACCTCTTTCATAGACACACTTTCACACTCTGCTGCTACTCTGTTTATTATACATCCTGATTGCCTAGTCACTTTTACCCTTGCCTACCATGTATTGATTCGGTACCGGTACTCATTGTATATAAGTCACGTTATTATTTTATTGCGTTACTATTTCATTTTGTATTTTTTACTGAATGTATCTTACTTTTTAGCTCTGCATTGTTGGGAAAAAGCTCGTAAGTAAGCATTTCATTGTAAAGTCTGCCCCTTTTCTTGGCGTGTGTGACAAATAAAATTAGGTCTCTGGTTCAGACCCCTCTCAGGTCACTGGGCCAGACCAATGTTAGGTTACTGGGTCAGACCCCTCTCAGGTCACTGGGCCAGACCCCTCTCAGGTCACTGGGTGAGACCCCTCTCTGGTCACTGGGTCCAGACCCCTCTCAGGTCACTGGGTCAGACCCCTCTCAGGTCACTGGGTTCAGACCCCTCTCAGGTCACTGAGTCAGACCCCTCTCAGGTCACTGGGTCAGACCCCTCTCAGGTCACTGAGTCAGACCCCTCTCAGGTCACTGAGTCAGACCCTGCTCTGGTACAGTAGTTGTTTACTACCATTCAGCTGTGCCTCAGCTCTGTGGTCAGATGTTACCTTCTCTGCTCTGGGTTTTGAACTAACAACCTTTTGGTTTACTGGCCCAATGCGCTAACCGCTAGGCTACCTGCCGCCCAGTGGAGTGTTTGGCTTTACGTCTTGTTGTTGTTACGTGTACATCATTGAATTAGGTTTAAAGCTTGCTGTTCCAAAATGCACTGTGACGTTCATTGAGTTCACAGACATTGGGCAAGCCCCTTTAATAACAGCCCCTTAAAGGGGCTGGATATCTAAGCCCATTTAATAACAGCCTCTTAAAGGGGATGGATATCTAAAGAAACACTCATATCATACCTGTCTGTGTGAGTCTCAACATCTGTCAGAGAGAGCTCTGTGAGTCAACCTCTCAACCTCTCAATTGCCCGTTTGTAAATTCTTTAAGGCCGTTGCAACCACATTTTCCTGTTAGTTTAACAACCTCCCACTGTTTCTGCCTGTATCCTGGTGACCACTAGCAACCACATCAACAGTCATGATGATAACAGGTGGTGTGCGTCTCCAATGGCACCTTGTTCCCTATATAGTGCACTACTTCTGAGCAGAACCCTGATTAGTAGTGCACTACTTCTGAGCAGAGCCCTGATTAGTAGTGCACTACTTCTGAGCAGAGCCCTGATTAGTAGTGCACTACTTCTGAGCAGAGCCCTGATTAGTAGTGCACTACTTCTGAGCAGAGCCCTGATTAGTAGTGCACTACTTCTGAGCAGAACCCTGATTAGTAGTGCACTACTTCTGAGCAGAGCCCTGATTAGTAGTGCACTACTTCTGAGCAGAGCCCTGATTAGTAGTGCACTACTTCTGAGCAGAGCCTTGATTAGTAGTGCACTACTTCTGAGCAGAACCCTGATTAGTAGTGCACTACTTCTGAGCAGAGCCCTGATTAGTAGTGCACTACTTCTGAGCAGAGCCCTGATTAGTAGTGCACTACTTCTGAGCAGAGCCCTGATTAGTAGTGCACTACTTCTGAGCAGAGCCCTGATTAGTAGTGCACTACTTCTGAGCAGAGCCCTGATTAGTAGTGCACTACTTCTGAGCAGAGCCCTGATTAGTAGTGCACTACTTCTGAGCAGAGCCCTGATTAGTAGTGCACTACTTCTGAGCAGAGCCCTGATTAGTAGTACACGATAAAGGGAATAAGGTGCCCACATTGTTAACAGAGTGACATCATTCACAAATCAACACTCACAGTAGTCACTTTGGTGTAATAGTGGTATGGCAAACACAGTAATAAATCCTCAGTTCTATTAACACACACGGAACATAAACTCTTCACAGGAATCTAGAGGTTGTTTGTAAACAACAGTCTTTGCACCTGTTATTCATGTTATTCATATTATTAATGTTATCAATGTTATTATGTTATTAATGGTATTACTGTTATTATGTTATTAATGGTATTAATGTTATTAATGTTATTATGTTATTAATGGTATTAATGTTATTATGGTATTAATGGTATTAATGTTATTATGTTATTATGGTATTAAAGGTATTATGTTATTTATGGTATTAATGTTATTATGTTATTAATGGTATTAATGTTATTATGTTATTATGGTATTAAAGGTATTATGTTATTAAAGGTATCATGATATTAATGTTATTATGTTATTAAAGGTATTATGTTATTATGTTATTAATGATATTAATGGCATTAATGTTATTATGCTGTTATGCTATTATGCTATTAATGGTATTATGTTATTAATGGTATTATGTTATTATGTTATTAATGTAATTAATGTTCTTATGTTATGTTATTAATGGTATCAATGTTATTATGTTATCAATGTTATTATTTTATTATGTTATTAATTTGATTAATTTATTAATGTGATTCATGTTATTCATTTTATTATGGTATTCATGTTATTCATGTTATTATGTTATTAATGGTATTATGTTATTAGGTTATGTATATTAGTAATGTTATTATATTGTTATTAGGTTATTCATGTTGTTAATGTTATACTGTTATTATGTTTTAATCGTATTATGTTATTAATGTTGTTATGTTATACATTTTATTATGTTATTAATGTAATTAACGGTATTAATGGTATTATGTTATTAATGTGCGTACTGTTATTATGTTATTAATGTGATTAATGTTATTATGTTGTAAATGTTATTATGTTATGTTATTATGTTATTATGTTATTACTCGTATTAATGTGTCACGTTCGTCGTATAGAGGAGACCAAGGCGCAGCGTGATTATAATACATCTTCCTTTTAATAAAGAAAGAACACAAAGAACACCTAAACAAACTAACAAAATAACAAAATAACAAAACGAACGTGAAGCTAATACTAACGAGTGCAGACATGCAACATCACATAGACAATAACCCACAAAACCAAACTGGAAAAATGGCAACCTAAATAGGATCCCCAATCAGAGACAACGATAAACAGCTGCCTCTGATTGGGAACCAATTCAGGCCACCATAGACTTATAATATGCCTAGACTTACAAACACCCTAGACATACAAAAACCCTAGACAATACAAAACAATCATACCCACCCTCGTCAGGGCGTGACATAATATTATTATGTTTTAAATGTTATTATGTTATACTGTTTTTAATGTATTATGTTATTCATGTTATTCATGTTATTATGTTATTAATCGTATTAATTTTATTATGTTATTCATGTTATTATGTTATGCTGTTTTTAATGTATTATGTTATTAATATTATACATTTTATTAATGTTATTATTGTTATTATGTTATGTTAAAACAGACAAGGAAGAAATATACTGCTTTTGACCTTATTTGACCTTTATTTATCCAGGTTAGTCTCTCTGAAATAACATCTCTTTAGAAAGAGAGACAGGCTATCAGGACCAGTAATGTGGGAAAAAGGATCGATGATGTAGATGATGGCGGACATTAATCTATGACTGAAGGGTATGGGATAAGGTCGTGACTCGTGTTGTAATGATTTGGGACGAAGGAAAGTGACACCATATAACACTTAGAGCCATGCTGGACTCTTTCAGCCCTCTGAGTTTGTTACAGAGCGGACCACATCTCTTATAAAAACCCTTTACAAAAGGAGCCCTTGTAAAATAATATCATAAATGTAGCAAAGCAGCTTTAGAAATGAACCCGCTTAATAGCTAACTTCTGGGATAGAAAACAAAGTCGAGTTCCCAAATCCATTGACCAACCATCAAAGGATGAGAGTTTTATTGCGCCCCATAGTGCAGTAAACTAGAAGTAATGTAATGCTATGTATCCAGAAACTGGCTCACTGTCGATGGGGGGGGGGGGGGGGGTACTTCCTATTTCCCTCAGCTGAACATTTCGTGTGACGAGAGTGTGTCTTTACCACTGTGGGGTATTATGGTGCTTTTACTGCCATCCATACATTGATTTTTGGGGGTTTAATAAGCATGAGAACCAGTAAATAACCTAGATCAGGGTTCCCCAAATGGTGGGACAGGAGTTGGGACCCATTGGTGGTTGATTATGGATGGTTCTTTTTGGGTTGTGGTTTAAGATTGAGGCCTAGCTAGAGAAAGAATGGGTTTGTTCTCTTGGTGGCTCATAAGAAAGTCCAAAATCATTTTGTGGGTAACAGCAACAATAGGTTCGGGAACCACTATCTTGATCCACTTCTCTATTAAAAGAAAGGTGAATAAAAAATGACAACGCATACACTACATGACCAAAATTATGTGGACACCTTCTCGTATAACATCTCATTCCAAAATCATGGGCATTAATAATATGGAGTTGGTCCCTCCTTTGCTGCTAAAACAGCCTCCACTCTTCTGGGAAGGCTTTCCACTAGATGTTGGAACATTGCTGCCTGGACTTGCTTCCATTCATCCACAAGAGCATTAGTGAGGTTTGGCACTGATGTTGGGCGATTAGGCCTGGCTCACAGTCGGCGTTCCAATTCATCCCAAAGGTGTTCAATTGGGTTGAGGTCAGGGCTCTGTGCAGGCCAGTCAAGTTCTTCCACACCGATCTCGACAAATAATTTCTGTATGGACTTCGCTTTGTGCACGGGGGGATTGTCATGCTGAAACAGGAAATGGCCTTCCCCAAACTGTTGCCACAAAGTTGGAAGCACAGAATCATCTAGAATGTCATTGTATGCTGTAGCATTAAGATTTCCCTTCACTGGAACTAATGAAAAACAGCCCCAGACCATAATTCCTCCTTCACCAAACTTTACAGTTGGCACTATGCATTCAGGCAGGTAGCATTCTCCTGGCATCCGCCAAACCTGAATTAATTTGTCGTACTGCCAGATGGTGAAGCGGGATTCATCACTCCAGAGAATGTGTTACCATTGCTCCAGAGTCCAATGGCGGCAAGCTTTACACCCTTCCAGCCAATGCGTGGCGTTGCGCATGGTGATCTTAGGCTTGTGTGTGGCTGCTTCGCCATGGAAACCTATTTCATGAAGATCCTGACCAACAGTTATTTTGCTGACGTTGCTTCCAGAGGCAGTTTGGAACTGGTAGTGAGTGTTGCGGCACTCGGTGGTCCCGTTCTGTGAGGTTGTGTGGCTTACCATTTTGGGGCTGAGTTGTTGTTGCTCCTAGATATTTCCACTTCACAATAGCAGCACTTACAGTTGACCGACGCAGCTCTAGCAGGGCAGAGTTTTAGCAAACTGACTTGTTGGAAAGGTGGCATCCTATGACGGGGTCACGTTGAAAGTCATGGGTTCTTCAGTACGGGCCTTTCTACTGCCAATGTTTGTCTATGGAGATTGTATGGCTGTGTGCTCGATTGTATACACCTGTCAGCAATGGGTGTGGCTGACATAGCCAAATCCACTATTTTGAAAATAATAATGAGCAAATGTTGCACAATCCAGGTGTGGAAAGCTCTTAGAGACTTCCTCAGAAAGACTAACAGCTGTAATCGCTGCCAAAGGTGCTTCTACAAACTATTGACTTAGAGGTGTTTTCACTTTGTCAATATGGGGTATTGTGTGTAGATAGGTGAGAAAATAAATCTATTAAATACATATTGAATTCAGGCTGTAACACAACAAAGTCAAGGTGTATAAATACTTTCTGAAGGCACTGTATTCGTTGGGTGTGAAAAATCTACCCCTGGAAGCCTAGGTGAGGATGAAACAGGAGGCTTTTTCTGCCTGTGCATGTGACTGACTGTCCTCGTGTACATCTCGTTAACACTGAGGTACACGCCTGCGTCAGACATACTCATCTAATTGTGTGTTTTTTCCTGATCAGAGGTTCATGCAGTTCGTGGCTGTACATGTCTGTGCCAATCCTCCATCTACACTCTCTGTCTCTCCCCCCTCCTCTCTGTCTCTCTGTCTTTTTTCTCTCCTCTTTCTTTCTCCTCATCCCCCTCCCCCCTCTCTCAGACCTACGCAGGTATCAAGCCCAGGGGCAATAGTGAATAGCAGAAGTGACATTGGAACATTGTTCCTAGAGACGACTCCAAATGCGTTGGGGGAACCACGGGCAGAAGGTATTTCCACATAAACATCCCTCACAATCCCATAGCAGAATGCAGTTCCACATAAACATCCCTCCCAATCCCATAGCAGAATGCAGTTCCACATAAACATCCCTCACAATCCCATAGCAGAAGGCAGTTCCACATAAACATCCCTCCCAATCCCATAGCAGAATGCAGTTCCACATAAACATCCCTCCCAATCCCATAGCAGAATGCAGTTCCACATAAACATCCCTCACAATCCCATAGCAGAAGGTAGTTCCACATAAACATCCCTCACAATCCCATAGCAGAATGCAGTTCCACATAAACATCCCTCACAATCCCATAGCAGAAGGTAGTTCCACATAAACATCCCTCCCAATCCCAAAAGTAGAAGGTAGTTCCACATAAACATCCCTCACAATCCCACAGCAGAAAATACAAATACATTTTTTTTTTAAACAGAAAGGGGAAAAAACAATCCTTGTGATTCTGACAGGTCTTTATACTCAGTCAGACTCAGGAACATGAAAACATCCGTGATGAGATTAGGCTCCATTTCTGTTAGATGCCCAACAATGACATGTACAAAACAAGGTCTGGTATTGTTGGAAACCCCCACTGTGTTGAGTGAAGTGGAGAAAGGAATCAGCCTGACTTGTTGTTCATCTTGGAAATGGATGCATCCCAAATGACACTGTATTCCCTATAGAGCTCTGGTAGAAAGTAGTGCACTACGCAGGCAGTAGGGTGCCATTTGGGACGCACTTTCTATTGTGTGGAGTGAAGTGGAGAGAGAATCAGTGTGATTTTATGTCTGTCCCAATGGCATTTAGACTGCAGGAGATTTATGGAAATGCGAGATGTATCGCCTGGTATATGTATCTATGGTAGAGAGACATACTGGGAATGTGGGCTTGGTAGGTGATCTTTATGGATGGTAGATGACCTTTAATGGATGTTAGGTGATCTTTATGGATGGTAGATGACCTTTAATTGATGGTAGGTGACCTTTTGGATGGTAGGTGACCTTTATGGATGGTAGGTGACCTTTATGGATGGTAGATGACCTTTATGGATGGTAGATGACCTTTATGGATGGTAGATGACCTTTAATTGATGGTAGGTGACCTTTTGGATGGTAGGTGACCTTTATGGATGGTAGATGACCTTTAATTGATGTTAGGTGACCTTTATGGATGGTAGATTACCTTTATGGATGGTAGATTACCTTTATGGATGGTAGATTACCTTTATGGATGGTATGTGACCCTTATGTATGGTATGTGACCTTTATGGATAGTAGATTACCTTTATGGATGGTAGGTGACCTTTATGGATGGTAGATGACCTTTATGGATGGTAGGTGACCTTTATGGATGGTAGATGACCTTTATGGATGGTAGATGACCTTTATGGATAGTAGATTACCTTTATGGATGGTAGGTGACCTTTATGGATGGTAGATTACCTTTATGGATAGTAGATTACCTTTATGGATGGTAGGTGACCTTTAATGGATGGTAGGTGACCTTTATGGATGGTAGATTACCTTTATGGATGGTAGGTGACCTTCATGGATGTCATAGTAAGAAATGAAACTAAAGGGGCTATGTGTGGTTCTATAAGGGAATGTCGCTGCTTAAAATCTCATTAACATGCTTTTGAAAATCACTCACCCACTGGACATTGAATCAGGGTTGCCCAGCAGTTCAATGTATGACTACAGGTCAACTATACATACATGACATCAATCCAGCTGAGCACACACACACACACACACACACACACACACACACACACACACACACACACACACACACACACACACACACACACACACACACACACACACACACACACACACACTGCATTCTCTTTCAAACCACTGTGATGGATATGAGACACTCAATGAACCCTTTACACCACTGTTTCCATGCAGTTTGGAACATAGCTGTCATACAAGTATTGTGATGTAACAGGACAGGAAATGCGAGATGTATCGCCTGGTATATGTATCTATGGTAGAGAGACATACTGGGAATGTGGGCTTGGTAGGTGATCTTTATGGATGGTAGATGACCTTTAATGGATGTTAGGTGATCTTTATGGATGGTAGATGACCTTTAATTGATGGTAGGTGACCTTTATGGATGGTAGGTGACCTTTATGGATGGTAGATGACCTTTATGGATGGTAGATGACCTTTATGGATGGTAGATGACCTTTAATTGATGGTAGGTGACCTTTATGGATGGTAGGTGACCTTTATGGATGGTAGATGACCTTTAATTGATGTTAGGTGACCTTTATGGATGGTAGATTACCTTTATGGATGGTATGTGACCCTTATGTATGGTATGTGACCTTTATGGATAGTAGATTACCTTTTGGATGGTAGGTGACCTTTATGGATGGTAGATGACCTTTTGGATGGTAGGTGACCTTTATGGATGGTAGATGACCTTTATGGATGGTAGGTGACCTTTATGTATGGTAGATGACCTTTATGGATAGTAGATTACCTTTATGGATGGTAGGTGACCTTTATGGATGGTAGATGACCTTTATGGATAGTAGATTACCTTTATGGATGGTAGGTGACCTTTAATGGATGGTAGGTGACCTTTATGGATGGTAGATTACCTTTATGGATGGTAGATGACCTTTATGGATGGTAGGTGACCTTCATGGATGTCATAGTAAGAAATGAAACTAAAGGGGCTATGTGTGGTTCTATAAGGGAATGTCGCTGCTTAAAATCTCATTAACATGCTTTTGAAAATCACTCACCCACTGGACATTGAATCAGGGTTGCCCAGCAGTTCAATGTATGACTACAGGTCAACTATACATACATGACATCAATCCAGCTGAGCACACACACACACACACACACACACACACACACACACACACACACACACACACACACACACACACACACACACACACACACACACACACACACACACTGCATTCTCTTTCAAACCACTGTGATGGATATGAGACACTCAATGAACCCTTTACACCACTGTTTCCATGCAGTTTGGAACATAGCTGTCATACAAGTATTGTGATGTAACAGGACTGTCCTTTTTCCCAGCGTTGTTGAGGATGTTATAGCTGGCCTACTCTTTCTGGTGGAATAACATGTGATGTACGGTTTCCTTGACAGCAGGGAGCAGATGCTGTTTGAGTTATGGCCAAAGTACCACGTCCTTTATCTACAGGCATCCGCAGCACTTGTCTTAACACAGCCTTTCGGCTGCTGTACCTCGGAGTAGGAGTGCTGATTTAGGATCAGTTTTGTTATTTCGATCACAATGAATAAGACGACATTCTGGACTAGCACTACTCTGAGACGCTTGATACATGCAGACCGTCCAGCCGAGTGTATCCTGGCAGCTATCACAGCATGGCATCAAACAAGCATCAATTACAGGTCTGAGGGACACTCTTAGAAAAAAAGGTTCCAAAAGGGCTCTTCGGATGTTCCCATACAATAACCTTTTTTGGTTCCAGGTAGAACCCTTTTGGATTTCATGTAGAACCCTCTGTGGAAAAGGTTCTACATGGAACCCAAAAGGGTTCTACCTAGTATCATAAAGGGCTCTACAAAGGGGACAGCTGAAGAACCCTTTTAGGTTCTAGATAGCACTTTTCTTTAAGTGTAGATAATATAACGAGTAAAACATTGATTACGCTATCCCTGGCAACAAGATCTCACAGTCTCTCTTCAACGTTTGACGTTTGTCCAGGAGGGAATTAACATCAAATTTTGACGGTTAAGTTTTGGCATTAAGTCCGACTGGTCAAGGTAAGAGTTTAGGTTTTGAAAAGGGTTGAAATAGAAAAAATAAAAACTAGTGCCTAGTACTGGAATTGAACCCACGGACCCTCGGAGTGCGTTTCAAGCCCTTCTAGATGGTAATAGATGCTTGGCGTGCCCCTAGTGGATGGTACTGATGACATTTCCTAGCGTCCTGGGGACCTGGACAAACATTGAATACTGAAGTCGATCTGGTGTGACCTGAAAAACCTTTCATCAAGTAATTTCACCATCAGAACAGAAGTTAGATGGAATCGACAGCTCTGCCTCTAAGCTGCCAAATTACCAGATGATTCACATTCAAAACAACCAGAGATATTTTTTTTCCAATCCGCTGCCGGGTTCTGGAATGCAAATTACATTGTCTGTGGAACGGTGGAATCCTATTGAAAAGAAGCTTGGCACAGAATGACCTTCTAATTGTCTAACAGGCTGATGGATCCAAGTCAAGAAAACATTCTTATATTTTGACTTCATATAACACCATGCAGTGTGGCTTGTGACAACATATTCCTGCTCTGCAGTGCAGACTGAGTCCAACCTAAGGTCTGGCCAGGGCACAGTCACGTCTTGGGTGAACACACTGATGGCTTTTTTATTAGGTATTAGAGAGGAAGGAGAAAGGAGGAGGGAGGAGGCGGGAGGGGTGAGTTACTGAAATACCTGTACAGGTGGTCAACGACAGGTCTGAACCTCTCATCAGATATACTTCAGTGCAGTAAAGTGATGCTGAAGCAAGAATGTCACGTTCCTGACCTGTTTTCTGTTAGTTTTTGTATGTGTTAGTTGGTCAGGACGTGAGTTTGGGTGGGCAGTCTATGTTTTCTGTTTCTATGTTGGTTAATGGGTACCTAATATGGCTCTCAATTAGAGGCAGGTGTTTTTCATTTCCTCTGATTGGGAGTCATATTAAGGTAGGTGTTTTCACACTGTTTGTTTGTGGGTGGTTGTCTCCTGTGTCAGTGTCTGTATGTTACGCCACACGGGACTGTTCTCGGTATGTTTGTTCGTTCGGTTTTTGTGTAGTCAGTTTTTCCTGTTATTGCGTTCTTCGTGTTTCATGTAAGTTCGTCGTCCAGGTCTGTCTACATTCGTTTTGTTATTTTGTTAGTTAATTCAAGTATAGTTCGTTTTTTGTCTTCGTTGTTTTGTCGTGTCTTAATAAATCATGTCATTTCACAACGCTGCGCCTTGGTTCAATCCATGCTCCTCCTCTTCGGATGAAGAGGAGGAGGACTACCGTTACAAAGAATGGCGTGACAGGACGACCGACTGTGTTAGCCTGCTGTGCTACAGTCAAAGGCATTAGCTCAGGGAACTAATGTAAATCTTCAGGTCTCAGACTGTTTGCTTTTCTCACGTCCAGGACAGGGGTGTACCCAGATGCCTGCTGTAGCTATGGATACTGTACTGTAATACTGCTGCAGCTGGATACTGTGCTGTAATACTGCTGCAGATGGATACTGTACTGTAATACTGCTGGATACTGTACTTTAATACAGCTGCAGATGGATACTGGACTGTAATACTGCTGTAGATGGATACTGTACTGTAATACTGCTGGATACTGTACTTTAATACAGCTGCAGATGGATACTGTACTGTAATACTGCTGCAGATGGATACTGGACTGTAATACTGCTGCAGATGGATACTGGACTGTAATACTGCTGGATACTGTACTTTAATACAGTTGCAGATGGATACCGCACTATAATACTGCTGCAGCTGGATACTGTACTGTAATACTGCTGCAGATGGATACTGTACTGTAATACTGCTGCAGATGGATACTGTACTGTAATACTGCTGGATACTGTGCTCTAATACTGCTGCAGCTGGATACCGCACTATAATACTGCTGCAGCTGGATACTGTACTGTAATACTGCTGGATACTGTACTTTAATACTGCTGCAGATGGATACTGTACTGTAATACTGCTGCAGCTGGAAACTGTACTGTAATGCTAGCATTGACTGGTTATTTTGTAAACACCATCAACTTACACATGAGTATACTGTACAGTACATGCATATTTGGACTCTCTTTCAGGAAGTGAGGGTTTTTACTGTATTTCTCCTCTCTTTCAGGAAGTGAGGGGGTTTACTGTATTTCTCCTCTCTTTCAGGAAGTGAGGGTTTTTACTGTATTTCTCCTCTCTTTCAGGAAGTGAGGGGGTTTACTGTATTTCTCCCCTCTCCTCTCTATAGCTGGTATTCTATTCTAATAGTGATTAGTTCAGGTTAATATGAGCTGTGGGGGGTTATAATCCCTGTCCTGGATGTCCTGGATGTCCTGGATGTCCTGGGTGTCCTGGGTGTCCTGGATGCCCTGGATGTCCTCAGGCAAACTGTCACCCAGCTGGGGACCCCAATGAAAATAACACACATACATTCCACTGCTTGAGCATGCAGTAATGCTTAACAAGACAGTACAGTAATGCTTCGCAATGCACTTTCTAATGCAACCTAGACTACCAGTATATTAACTAGACTACCAGTATAGTAACTAACTAGACTACCAGTATAGTAACTAGACTACCAGTATATTAACTAACTAGACTACCAGTATATTAACTAGACTACCAGTACAGTAACTATACCACCAGTATAGTAACTAGACTACCAGTATAGTAACTGACTACCAGTATATTAACTAGACTACCAGTACAGTAACTATACCACCAGTATAGGCCTCTCTGTCTGTCTGTCTGTCTGTCTGTCTGTCTGTCTGTCTGTCTGTCTGTCTGTCTGTCTGTCTGTCTGTCTGTCAGCCTGTCTTCCTGCCTGTCTAGCTGCCTGCCTGTCTGCCTGTCTGTCTGTCTGTCTGTCTGTCTGTCAACCTGTCTGTCTGTCAACCTGTCTAGCTGTCTGCCTGTCTGTCTGTCTGTCTGTCTGTCTGTCTGTCTGTCTGTCTGCCTGCCTGTCTGTCTGTCTGTCTGTCTGTCTGTCTGTCTGTCTGTCTGTCTGTCTGTCTATCAGCCTGTCTTCCTGCCTGTCTAGCTGTCTGTCTGTCAGTCTGTCTGTCGTTCTGCCTGCCAGTCTGTCTGTCTGGCGTTCTGTCTGTCTGTTGTTCTATCTGTCATTAATTCTGTCTGTCTGCCTGTTTGCCGATCTGTCTGTCTGTCTGTCTGTCTGTCTGTCTGTCTGTCTGTCTGTCTGTCTGTCTGTCTGTTTGTTGTTCTGCCTGCCAGTTTGTCTGCTGTGCTGACTGTCTGTCATTCTGCCTGACTGCCTGTCTGTCATTTTGTCTGTCTGTCTGTGGTTCTGTCTGAGGCTCTGTCTGCCTGTGTCTCTGTCTGTCTGTCTCTGTCTGTCTGTCTGTCTGTCTGTCTGTCTGTCTGTCTGTCTGTCTGTCGGGCGGTCTATCTGTCTGCCTGTCTGTCTGTCTATTTGTCTGCCTGTCTGTCATTCTGTCTGTCTGTCTGTCTGCCTGCCTGTCTGTCAGTCTGTGTCTGTATCTATCCCAATGCCCCAACAAAATATGAGTCAATCTCTTGTTGGACCAACAGTATGCCTGAAAGTAGTCAGAACAGTCAGATTGTTGTGAGTGGCAATGAATCATTTACCCAAGTCATGAGCAGACCCATCATTTTATTACATAAGGGCAAGACATCATTCATCAGTAATGAACATGACCTTGAAAGTCCAATTCTCGGTAGCGTTGTAAAAATGGCAACTCATCTGTCTGTCAGTCATCAAGGTCTCTGATGACAAACCTCTCCACCTCTCCACCTCTAGTCCCAAAACACTGATCCACAATGTGGTTTGCCTGACTGTTAGGACAGAAGAAATCTGGATTCAAACTGTATTTGTTTTCCTTCAAGTATTTTAGCTGTGCTTGATTGATCTTCACTAGGGCAATGGAACCAATGGAATAGTCCCAAAAGTACAACCTCTTCCCATTTGGCACTCCGGGTCAGAATCAATTAAACACTCAAGCATTTTGAAAAGAACATACATATTATTAGCGTAAAATAGAATGGCCGGGCTGTAGGTATGTATGATCCATTACCCTCCAGAGAGGAGTGGGTTCTCTCTCTGCCAGAACACGGTCAGTTCAGGGCTTGCTGGTAGGAATGTATGATCCATTACCCAAGCCTGGGGGGAGAGAGAGAGAGAGAGAGAGAGAGAGAGGTGAGTGAGAGATAAGGAGGGAGAGTGAGTGAGTGAGTGAGTGAGTGAGTGAGTGAGTGAGTGAGTGAGTGAGTGAGTGAGTGAGTGAGTGAGTGAGTGAGTGAGTGAGTGAGTGAGTGAGTGGGAGATAAGGAGGGAGAGTGAGTGAGAGAGTGATTGAGTGAGTGAGTGAATGGGAGATAAGGAAGGAGAGTGAGTGAGATAGTGATTGAGTGAGTGAGTGGGAGATAAGGAGGGAGAGTGAGTGAGAGAGTGATTGAGTGAGTGAGTGGGAGATAAGGAGGGAGAGTGAGTGAGAGAGTGATTGAGTGAGTGAGTGGGAGATAAGGAGGGAGAGTGAGTGAGAGAGTGAGAGAGTGAGTGAGTGAGTGAGTGAGTGAGTGAGTGAGTGAGTGAGTGAGTGAGTGAGTGAGTAAGTGAGTGAGTGAGTGAGTGAGTGGGAGATAAGGAAGGAGAGTGAGTGAAATAGTGATTGAGTGAGTGAGTGGGAGATAAGGAGGGAGAGTGAGTGAGAGAGTGATTGAGTGAGTGAGTGAGTGGGAGATAAGGAAGGAGAGTGAGTGAGATAGTGATTGAGTGAGTGAGTGGGAGATAAGGAGGGAGAGTGAGTGAGAGAGTGATTGAGTGAGTGAGTGGGAGATAAGGAGGGAGAGTGAGTGAGAGAGTGATTGAGTGAGTGAGTGAGTGAGTGAGTGAGTGGGAGATAAGGAAGGAGAGTGAGTGAGATAGTGATTGAGTGAGTGAGTGGGAGATAAGGAGGGAGAGTGAGTGAGATAGTGATTGAGTGAGTGGGAGATAAGGAGGGAGAGTGAGTGAGAGAGTGATTGAGTGAGTGAGTGAGTGAGTGAGTGAGTGAGTGAGTGAGTGAGTGAGTGAGTGAGTGAGTGAGTGAGTGAGTGGGAGATAAGGAAGGAGAGTGAGTGAGATGGTGATTGAGTGAGTGAGTGGGAGATAAGGAGGGAGAGTGAGTGAGATGGTGATTGAGTGAGTGAGTGGGAGATAAGGAGGGAGAGTGAGTTAGAGAGTGATTGTAAAATCGCTAGATTTCCCGGGATTTGTACACCAAACACACCAACTTCACAGTACATGTTCCTTGGTTGGCTGAGTGCAAGTGTAACGCTTTCTTGGGACATTCAAGTCATCGATATGTTGCTAACTAGCAACAAGATAGGCTAATGTTTAGACTTTAGAGTTCGTGATCTAGCAAATGATTAGCCCAGTTGGGGTAAAGGCAGATGGGCTACCCTCAGCCTATATAATCATAGCCAGTACCCTGCATCAGGTGATAATGCCTATCGCTAAATAGCACACCTGCCTAATATTATCGACCAATATGTTTTTGGGTTCATATTTTAGATGTCAGCATCGTTTTATTTTCATTCATTTTGGAGTAGAACATCCTTTAAATAGTAACCAAAACTGATCTTCTAACCGACGTTCTTCCAACATCAATGGTCAGTATTACATTGTTTAGGCTAGTATATTATATTTAACCCCCCCCCCTCCCCCACCCACTTTGTCAACAGTAGACACTGAAGCACGGGCATGCTCTTACATGGACATGGATAACATGTCTGGTCAACCAAACTTCACCAGAAGTAAACCAGCATCACCAGAAAGTCTTCCTACCCCTTGACTTATTCCACATTGATGAAATGTTAGAAATGTCTCACCCATCTACAAACAATACTCCTTTATGACAAAGTGAAAACGTGTTTTTAGAAATTTTTGCTAATTTATTGAAAATGAAATACAGAAATATCTAATTTACATAGGTATTCTCACGCCTGAGTCAATACTTTGTAGAAGAACCTTTGGCAGTGATTACAGATGTGAGTCTTTCTGGGTTTGTCTCTAAGTGATTTCCACACCTGGATTATGCAACATTTGGCCATTATAATTTTCAAAATTCTTTTAACTGTGAAATTGGTTGTTGATCATTGCTAGACAACCATTTTCAGGTCTTGCCATTTTCAAGCAGATTTAAGTCAAAACTGTAACTCAGCCATTCAGGAACATTCACTGTTTTCTTGGTAAGTACATCCAGCGTAGATTTGTCCTTGTGTTTTAGGTTATTGTCCTGCTGAAAGGTAAATTTAATCTCCCAGTGTCTGGTGGAAAGCAGACTAAACCAGGTTTTCTTCTAGGATTTTGCCTGTGCTTAGCTCTATTCTGTTTTTTTTTCCTGAAAAACTCCCCTGTCCTTAACGATTACAAGCATACTCATAACATGATGCAGCCGCCACTATGCTTGAAAATATGGAGAGTGGTACTCAGTAATGTGTTGTATTGGAATTTGCCCCAAACATAACACTTTCTATTCAGCACATAACGTTTTTTTTGCAGTATTACTTTAATACCTTGTTGCAAACAGGATGCATGTTTTGGAATATTTTTATTCTGTACAAGGTTCCTTCTTTTCACTCTGTCAATTAGGTTAGTTGTGTGGAGTTAATACAATGTTGTTGATCCATCCTCAGTTGTATCCTATCACAGCCATTCAACTCTGTAACTGTTTTAAAGTCACCATTGGCCTCATAGTGAAATCCCTGAGTGGTTTCCTTCCTCTCCGGCAGCTGAGTTAGGAAGGACGCCTGTATCTTTGTAGTGACTGGGTGTTTATTTTTTTTATTTAACCTTTATTTAACTAGGCAGGTCAGTTAAGAACAAATTCTACCATGACGGCCTACACCGGCCAAACCCGGATGACACTGGGCCAATTGTCCGCCGCCCTATGGGACTCCCAATCACAGCCGGTTGTGATACAGGCAGGATTGATACACCATCCAACGTGTAATTAATAACTTCACCATGCTCAAAGGAATTTTCAATGTCTGCTTTTTTTTTACCCATCTACCAATAGGTGCCCTTCTTTGAGAGGCATTGGAAAGCCTCCCTAGTCTTTGAAGTTGAATCTATGACTGGAATTCACTGCTCGACTCAAGGGCCATACATATAATTGTATGTGTGGGCTACAGAGATTCAGAAATCATGTTAAAAACTATTGTTGCACACAGAGTAAGTCCATGCAACTTATTATGTAACTTGTTAAGCACATTTCTACTCCTGAACTTATTTAGGCTTGCCATAACAAAGGGGTAGAATACTTATTTACTCAAGACATTTCAGCTTTTAATTTGTAAACAGTTCTAAAAACATAATTCCACTTTGACATAATGGGGTATTGTGTGTAGGCCAGTGACAAAACATCTCAATGTATTCCATATTAAAGTCAGGCTGTAACACAAGAAAATGTGGAAAAAGTCAAGGGGTCTAAATACTTCCCGAAGGTACTGTAACTGCACATCCCGCTCTGTCTGCATCACAAATGGCACCCTATTCCCTATTGGCCCCGGTCAAAAAGTAGGGTGTCATCGGGACTCAGCCTAGCTCTTAGCAACAGAGTGGCTATGCTATGTGTCTGTGCGCGTCTTACGGGGACTATAGCAGGTCATAGAAGGTCACTGCAGAGGTCATAACAACTGGAGGGTGAGACATAATGTCTAGAGGGTGAAACAGGGAAAATATTGGAAATTGATGACGGTCGGCTGGTGACGTACTCACTGTAGAATCCTCACACTCATTGGCCATCTGGGCCCTGAGGGTAGAGATATAGATTCATTGTGATCTCATGACTAAGAACTTTAGGAGCAAAGGGTCTACAGTAGATGTACTTTATCCCAACTTGGATCACTGTCTTGCACGCTAAGGGGAGATGGGTGTGTGTGTGTGTGTGTGTGTGTGTGTGTGTGTGTGTGTGTGTGTGTGTGTGTGTGTGTGTGTGTGTGTGTGTGTGTGTGTGTGTGTGCGTGCCTGCATGTGCGCTTGCGTGCAAGCAGAGATGCAGAGATGACCAGAGCTCTCGGTTTCTGTCTGTATTTGTCTACATAGACAGTGTCATCAAAACCAAGGTAACTGTCTGTCTGTCTGTCAATAGGAGTCATTCTAACCCCTTGTAGGACCACAGTATGTCTGTCTGTCTGTCAATAGGAGTTATTCTAACCCCTTGTAGGACCACAGTATGTCTGTCTGTCTGTCAATAGGAGTTATTCTAACCCCTTGTAGGACCACAGTATGTCTGTCTGTCTGTCAATAGGAGTTATTCTAACCCCTTGTAGGACCACAGTATGTCTGTCTGTCTGCCAATAGGACCCATCCTTTTATTACATAAGTGTGAAACATCAGTCATCAGTAATGAACATAAAGCAAAACAAAACGTTTCAATCCAATTCTCTGCCTTGACATGTAGAGATGTGAAAATGCCAAGTGATGACAAACCTCTCTCCTCCCCTCTAGTATCAAAACACTGATCAAACCTCTCCTCTAGTATCAAAACACTGATCAAACCTCTCTCCTCTGGTATCAAAACACTGATCAAACCTCTCCTCTAGTATCAAAACACTGATCAAACCTCTCCTCTAGTATCAAAACACTGATCAAACCTCTCTCCTTTAGTATCAAAACACTGATCAAACCTCTCTCCTCTAGTATCAAAACACTGATCAAACCTCTCTCCACTAGTATCAAAACACTTATGAAACCTCTCCTCTCTCCTCTAGTATCAAAACACTGATCAAACCTCTCCTCTAGTATCAAAACACTGATCAAACCTCTCTCCTCTAGTATCAGAACACTGATCAAACCTCTCCTCTCTCCTCTAGTATCAAAACACTGATCAAACCTCTCTCCTCTAGTATCAAAACACTGATCAAACCTCTCTCCTCTAGTATCAAAACACTGATCAAACCTCTCTCCTCTAGTATCAGAACACTGATCAAACCTCTCACCTCTGGTCCCAAAACACTGATCAAACCTCTCCTCTCTCCTCTAGTATCAAAACACTGATCAAAACTCTCTCCTCTAGTATCAAAACACTGATCAAAACTCTCCTCTAGTATCAAAACACTGATCAAACCTCTCTCCTCTAGTATCAAAACACTGATCAAACCTCTCCTCTAGTATCAAAACACTGATCAAACCTCTCACCTCTAGTATCAGAACACTGATCAAACCTCTCACCTCTAGTATCAGAACACTGACCAAACCTCTCCTCTCTCCTCTAGTATCAAAACACTGATCAAACCTCTCTCCTCTAGTATCAAAACACTGATCAAACCTCTCCTCTAGTATCAGAACACTGACCAAACCTCTCACCTCTAGTATCAAAACACTGATCAAACCTCTCCTCTCTCCTCTAGTATCAAAACACTGATCAAACCTCTCTCCTCTAGTATCAAAACACTGATCAAACCTCTCTCCTCTAGTATCAAAACACTGATCAAACCTCTCCTCTAGTATCAGAACACTGACCAAACCTCTCACCTCTGGTCCCAAAACACTGATCAAACCTCTCTCCTCTAGTATCGGAACACTGATCAAACCTCTCCTCTAGTATCAAAACACTGATCAAACCTCTCACCTCTGGTCCCAAAACACTGATCAAACCTCTCACCTCTGGTCCCAAAACACTGATCAAACCTCTCTCCTCTAGTATCAAAACACTGATCAAACCTCTCACCTCTGGTCCCAAAACACTGATCAAACCTCTCCTCTAGTATCAAAACACTGATCAAACCTCTCTCCTCTAGTATCAGAACACTGATCAAACCTCTCTTCTAGTATCAAAACACTGATCAAACCTCTCCTCTAGTATCAAAACACTGATCAAACCTCTCTTCTAGTATCAAAACACTGATCAAACCTCTCTCCTCTAGTATCAAAACACTGATCAAACCTCTCTCCTCTGGTATCAAAACACTGATCAAACCTCTCCTCTAGTATCAAAACACTGATCAAACCTCTCCTCTAGTATCAAAACACTGATCAAACCTCTCTCCTCTAGTATCAAAACACTGATCAAACCTCTCTCCTCTAGTATCAAAACACTGATCAAACCTCTCCTCTAGTATCAAAACACTGATCAAACCTCTCTCCTCTAGTATCAAAACACTGATCAAACCTCTCCTCTAGTATCAAAACACTGATCAAACCTCTCCTCTAGTATCAAAACACTGATCAAACCTCTCTCCTCTAGTATCAAAACACTGATCAAACCTCTCTCCTCTAGTATCAAAACACTGATCAAACCTCTCCTCTAGTATCAAAACACTGATCAAACCTCTCTCCTCTAGTATCAAAACACTGATCAAACCTCTCCTCTAGTATCAAAACACTGATCAAACCTCTCTCCTCTAGTATCAAAACACTGATCAAACCTCTCCTCTAGTATCAAAACACTGATCAAACCTCTCCTCTAGTATCAAAACACTGATCAAACCTCTCTCCTCTAGTATCAAAACACTGATCAAACCTCTCTCCTCTAGTATCAAAACACTGATCAAACCTCTCCTCTAGTATCAAAACACTGATCAAACCTCTCCTCTAGTATCAAAACACTGATCAAACCTCTCTCCTCTAGTATCAAAACACTGATCAAACCTCTCTAGTATCAAAACACTGATCAAACCTCTCCTCTAGTATCAAAACACTGATCAAACCTCTCCTCTAGTATCAAAACACTGATCAAACCTCTCCTCTAGTATCAGAACACTGATCAAACCTCTCACCTCTGGTCCCAAAACACTGATCAAACCTCTCACCTCTGGTCCCAGAACACTGATCAAACCTCTCACCTCTGGTCCCAGAACACTGATCAAACCTCTCACCTCTGGTCCCAGAACACTGATCAAACCTCTCACCTCTGGTCCCAGAACACTGATCAAACCTCTCACCTCTGGTCCCAGAACACTGATCAAACCTCTCACCTCTGGTCCCAGAACACTGATCAAACCTCTCACCTCTGGTCCCAGAACACTGATCAAACCTCTCACCTCTCACCTCTAATCCCAAAAAGCTGATCTACAGTGTTCGTTCTCATCAGCAGTGAGACTGACTGTTAGAACAGAACACATTTGGGTTCAAACAGTATTTGGTTTCTTTCAAATTCTTTACCTGTGCTTGATTGAGCTTTCCTGGTGCGATGGAACCAATAGAGCAGTCCCAAAAGTGAAAACACTACCAATCTGGCACTCCGGCCCGGGCTCAATTAAACATTCAAAGGTTTTTTGAAAATAAGACATATGATTTGAACCCAGATCTGTAACCTAAATGGAGCGTAAAGGAGGATGTACGTGCTGATAGGTATATATGAACCATTACCCTCCAGGGTAGAGAGGAGTGGGTTCTCTCTCTGCCAGCACAGGGTCAGGTCATGGCCTGCTGATAGGTATGTATGACCCATTACCCTCCAGGGTAGAGAGGAGTGGGTTCTCTCTCTGCCAGCACAGGATCAGGTCATGGCCTGCTGATAGGTATGTATGACCCATTACCCTCCAGGGTAGAGAGGAGTGGGTTCTCTCTCTGCCAGCACAGGATCAGGTCATGGCCTGCCGTGAATCCTTACTTCAGAGGAAAGGAGACAGAGGGCACGGCAGAGTTAGTCACCTGGGAGTGAGTGAGTGTGTGAGTGAGTGTGTGAGTGTGTGAGTGTGTGTGTGAGTGTGTGAGTGTGTGAGTGTGTGAGTGTGTGAGTGTGTGTGTGCGCGTGTGCGTGTGCGTGTGCGTGTGCGTGTGAGTGTGAGTGTGAGTGTGAGTGTGAGTGTGCGTGTGCGTGTGAGTGTGAGTGTGAGTGTGAGTGTGCGTGTGCGTGTGCGTGTGCGTGTGCGTGTGCGTGTGAGTGTGAGTGTGCGTGTGCGTGTGCGTGTGCGTGTGCGTGTGCGTGTGAGTGTGAGTGTGAGTGTGAGTGTGAGTGTGCGTGTGCGTGTGCGTGTGAGTGTGCGTGTGCGTGTGCGTGTGAGTGTGAGTGTGAGTGTGTGTGACCTGGCTTTCAAGAGAAGACAGGCTATGTGCACACTACCCACAAAATGAGGTGGAATCTGAGCTGCACTTCCTAACCTCCTGACAAATGTATGACCATATTAGAGACACATATTTCCCTCAGATTAAAAAGACCCACAAAAATTTGAAAACAAACCAAATGTTGATAAACTCATATCTACTGGGTGAAATACCACAGTGTGCAATAACAGCAGCAAGATTTGCGACCTGTTGCCACAAGAAAAGGCAACCAGTGGACAAACACCATTGTAAATACAACCCATATTTATGTTTATTTATTTTCCCTTTTGTTCTTTCACTATTTGCACGTCGTTACAACACTGTAAATATACATAATATGACATTTGAAATGTCTTCAGTATTATTCACTTTTGTGAGTGTGGCTGTTCCTTTTTCTGTTCAAAATGACTGTTGATTTGGTTTATTTTTGTTTATTATCTAATTCACTTACTTTGGCAATGTTAACATGTTTCCCATGCCAATAAAGCCCCTTGAATTGAATTGAATATAGGGGTTAGAGGTCAGTCTGAACTCCAGGACAACAGGACCTATAATAGATGGACTTTATCCCAACTTGCATCACTGTTTTGCACGCTTAGGGGGATGTGTGTGTGTGTGTGTGTGTGTGTGTGTGTGTGTGTGTGTGTGTGTGTGTGTGTGTGTGTGTGTGTGTGTGTGTGTGTGTGTGTGTGTGTGTGTGTGTGTGTGTGTGTGTGTGTGTGATCAAACCTCTCTCCTCTCTCCTCTAGTATCAAAACACTGATCAAACCTCTCTCCTCTAGTATCAAAACACTGATCAAACCTCTCTCCTCTAGTATCAAAACACTGATCAAACCTCTCCTCTAGTATCAAAACACTGATCAAACCTCTCCTCTAGTATCAAAACACTGATCAAACCTCTCCTCTAGTATCAAAACACTGATAAAACCTCTCCTCTAGTATCAAAACACTGATCAAACCTCTCACCTCTGGTCCCAGAACACTGATCAAACCTCTCACCTCTGGTCCCAGAACACTGATCAAACCTCTCCTCTAGTATCAGAACACTGATCAAACCTCTCCTCTAGTATCAAAACACTGATCAAACCTCTCTCCTCTAGTATCAAAACACTGATCAAACCTCTCCTCTAGTATCAAAACACTGATCAAACCTCTCTCCTCTAGTATCAAAACACTGATCAAACCTCTCACCTCTGGTCCCAAAACACTGATCAAACCTCTCCTCTAGTATCAGAACACTGATCAAACCTCTCTCCTCTAGTATCAAAACACTGATCAAACCTCTCCTCTCTCCTCTAGTATCAAAACACTGATCAAACCTCTCTCCTCTAGTATCAGAACACTGATCAAACCTCTCCTCTAGTATCAAAACACTGATCAAACCTCTCCTCTCTCCTTTAGTATCAAAACACTGATCAAACCTCTCCTCTAGTATCAAAACACTGATGAAACCTCTCTCCTCTAGTATCAAAACACTGATGAAACCTCTCTCCTCTAGTATCAAAACACTGATCAAACCTCTCCTCTCTCCTCTAGTATCAAAACACTGATCAAACCTCTCCTCTAGTATCAAAACACTGATCAAACCTCTCCTCTAGTATCAAAACACTGATGAAACCTCTCTCCTCTAGTATCAAAACACTGATGAAACGTCTCTCCTCTAGTATCAACACACTGATCAAACCTCTCCTCTCTCCTCTAGTATCAGAACACTGATCAAACCTCTCTCCTCTAGTATCAAAACACTTATGAAACTTCTCCTCTCTCCTCTAGTATCAAAACACTGATCAAACCTCTCTCCTCTAGTATCAGAACACTGATCAAACCTCTCACCTCTGGTCCCAGAACACTGATCAAATCTCTCTCCTCTAGTATCAAAACACTGATCAAACCTCTCCTCTCTCCTCTAGTATCAAAACACTGATCAAACCTCTCTTCTTTAGTATCAAAACACTGATCAAACCTCTCCTCTAGTATCAAAACACTGATGAAACCTCTCTCCTCTAGTATCAAAACACTGATCAAACCTCTCTCCTCTAGTATCAAAACACTGATCAAACCTCTCCTCTAGTATCAAAACACTGATCAAACCTCTCTCCTCTAGTATCAAAACACTTATGAAACCTCTCCTCTCTCCTCTAGTATCAAAACACTGATCAAACCTCTCTCCTCTAGTATCAAAACACTGATCAAACCTCTCCTCTCTCCTCTAGTATCAGAACACTGATCAAACCTCTCCTCTCTCCTTTAGTATCAAAACACTGATCAAACCTCTCCTCTAGTATCAAAACACTGATGAAACCTCTCTCCTCTAGTATCAAAACACTGATGAAACCTCTCTCCTCTAGTATCAAAACACTGATCAAACCTCTCCTCTCTCCTCTAGTATCAAAACACTGATCAAACCTCTCCTCTAGTATCAAAACACTGATCAAACCTCTCTCCTCTAGTATCAAAACACTTATGAAACCTCTCCTCTCTCCTCTAGTATCAAAACACTGATCAAACCTCTCATCTAGTATCAAAACACTGATCAAACCTCTCTCCTCTAGTATCAAAACACTTATGAAACCTCTCCTCTCTCCTCTAGTATCAAAACACTGATCAAACCTCTCTCCTCTAGTATCAAAACACTGATCAAACCTCTCTCCTCTAGTATCAGAACACTGATCAAACCTCTCCTCTAGTATCAAAACACTGATCAAACCTCTCCTCTAGTATCAAAACACTGATCAAACCTCTCCTCTAGTATCAAAACACTGATCAAACCTCTCACCTCTAGTATCAAAACACTGATCAAACCTCTCCTCTAGTATCAAAACACTGATCAAACCTCTCCTCTCTCCTCTAGTATCAAAACACTGATCAAACCCCTCTCCTCTAGTATCAAAACACTGATCAAACCTCTCCTCTAGTATCAAAACACTGATCAAACCTCTCCTCTCTCCTCTAGTATCAAAACACTGATCAAACCTCTCTCGTCTAGTATCAAAACACTGATCAAACCTCTCTCCTCTAGTATCAAAACACTGATCAAACCTCTCTTCTAGTATCAAAACACTGATCAAACCTCTCACCTCTAGTATCAAAACACTTATGAAACCTCTCCTCTCACCTCTAGTATCAAAACACGGATCAAACCTCTCCTCTCTCCTCTAGTATCAAAACACTGATCAAACCTCTCTCCTCTAGTATCAAAACACTGATCAAACCTCTCTCCTCTAGTATCAAAACACTGATCAAACCTCTCTCCTCTAGTATCAAAACACTGATCAAACCTCTCTCCTCTAGTATCAGAACACTGATCAAACCTCTCCTCTAGTCAAAACACTGATCAAACCTCTCTCCTCTAGTATCAAAACACTGATCAAACCTCTCTCCTCTAGTATCAGAACACTGATCAAACCTCTCCTCTAGTCAAAACACTGATCAAACCTCTCTCCTCTAGTATCAGAACACTGATCAAACCTCTCCTCTAGTCAAAACACTGATCAAACCTCTCCTCTCTCCTCTAGTATCAAAACACTGATCAAACCTCTCTCCTCTAGTATCAGAACACTGATCAAACCTCTCCTCTAGTCAAAACACTGATCAAACCTATCTCCTCTAGTATCAAAACACTGATCAAACCTCTCTCCTCTAGTATCAAAACACTGATCAAACCTCTCTCCTCTAGTATCAGAACACTGATCAAACCTCTCTCCTCTAGTATCAAAACTGATCAAACCTCTCTCCTCTAGTATCAAAACACTGATCAAACCTCTCCTCTCTCCTCTAGTATCAAAACACTGATCAAACCTCTCCTCTAGTATCAAAACACTGATCAAACCTCTCTCCTCTGGTATCAAAACACTGATCAAACCTTTCCTCTTTCCCCTTGTAACGGTATTCCTCCTCCTCTACAACCGAAGAGGAGGAGTAGTGATTGAACCAAGGCGCAGCGGGTTGTGATGACATAATTTTAATAAAACAAGACGGGAAAAACACGAAACGAAACCACTTGAAATAATTAACAAAATAACAAAACAAATGTAGACAAACCTGAACTATACGAACTTACATATAACACTAAGAACGCACGAACAGGGAAAATAGACTACACAAAAGGAACGATGTACAAACAAACCGAACAGTCCCGTATGGTGCGACAAACACTGACACAGGAGACAACCACCCACAACGAACACTGTGAAACAACCTACCTAAATATGACTCTCAATTAGAGGAAACGCCAAACACCTGCCTCTAATTGAGAGCCATACCAGGCAACCCTTAAACCAACATAGAAACAGAAAACATAGAATGCCCACCCAAACTCACGTCCTGACCAACTAACACATACAACAAACTAACAGAAATAGGTCAGGAACGTTACATAACCCCCCCCTTAAGGTGCGAACTCCGGGCGCACCAGCACAAAGTTTAGGGGAGGGTCTGGGTGGGCATCTGACCACGGTGGTGGCTCAGGCTCAGGACGAGGTCCCCACCCCACCATAGTCAATCCCAACTTGCTAATCCCCCTCAGAATGACCACCCCTCTCTTCCACCCACCTAATATAGGCAACACAAAATAAAGGGACAGCTCCGGGACAAGGTAGCTCAGGACATAGAGGTAGGTGAGAATAGAGAGGTAGATAGAGAGGTAGCTCAGGATAGAGGGGCAACTCCGGACTGAAAGGCAGCTCCGGACAGAGAGACAGCTCTGGACTGAGGGGCAGTTCTGGATTAATGGCCGCTCTGGGCTGAGGGGCAGCTCATGACTGGCTGACGGCTCTGGACGCTCATGGCTGGCTGACGGCTCTGGACGCTCATGGCTGGCTGACGGCTCTGGACGCTCATGGCTAGCTGACGGCTCTGGACGCTCATGGCTAGCTGACGGCTCTGGACGCTCATGGCTAGCTGACGGCTCTGGACGCTCATGGCTGGCTGGCGGCTCTGGACGCTCATGGCTGGCTGGCGGCTCTGGCAGATCCTGTCTGGTTGGCGGCTCTGGCAGATCCTGTCTGGTTGGCGGCTCTGGCAGATCCTGTCTGGTTGGCGGCTCTGGCAGATCCTGTCTGGTTGGCGGCTCTGGCAGATCCTGACTGACGAATGGCTCTAGCGGCTCCTGACTGACTAACGGCTCTGACGGCTCGGGACAGACGGGCGGCTCTAATGGCTCGGGACAGACGGATGGCTCAGACGGCGCTGGGGAGACGGATGGCTCAGACGGCGCTGGGGAGACGGATGGCTCAGACGGCGCTGGGGAGACGGATGGCTCAGACGGCGCTGAGGAGACGGATGGCTCAGACGGCGCTGAGGAGACGGATGGCTCAGATGGCGCTGAGGAGACGGATGGCTCAGACTGATCCTGTCTAGCGGAAGGCTTTGGCTGCTCCTGTCTGGTGGAAGGCTCTAGCGGCTCCTGTCTGGCGGAAGGCTCTAGCGGCTCCTGTCTGGCGGAAGGCTCTGTAGGCTCATGGCAGACGGGCGGCTTTGCAGGCTCATGGCAGACGGGCGGCTTTGAAGGCTCAATACAGACGAGCAGTTCATGCGGCGCTTGGCAGACGGACAGTTCAGGCGTCGTTGGGCAGACGGCAGACTCTGGCCGGCTGAGACGCACTGTAGGCCTGGTGCGTGGTGCCGGAACTGGAGGCACCGGACTGGAGACACGCACTTCAAGCCTAGTGCGGGGAGCAGGGACAGGGCACACTGGACTCTCAAAGCGTACTATTTGCCTGGTGCGTGGTACCGGCACTGGTGGCACCGGGCTGAGTGCACGCACATCAGGACGAGTACGGGGAGAAGGAACAGTGTGTACAGGGCTCTGGAGACGCACAGGTGGCTTAGTGCGTGGTGCCGGAACTGGAGGCACTGGGCTGGAGACACGCACCATAGAGAGAGTGCGTGGAGGAGGAACAGGGCTCTGGAAACGCACTGGAAGCCTGGTGCGTGGTGTAGGCACTGGTGGTACTGGGCTGGGGCGGGGAGGTAGTGCCGGAAATACCGGACCGTGCAAGCGTACTGGCTCCCTTGAGCATTGAGCCTGCCCAACCTTACCTGGTTGAATGCTCCCCGTCGCCCGACCAGTGCGGGGAGGTGGAATAACCCGCACCGGGCTATGTAGGCGAACCGGGGACACCATGCGTAAGGCTGGTGCCATGTAAGCCGGCCCGAGGAGACGTACTGGTGGCCAGATATGAAGGGCCGGCTTCATGACATTTGGCTCAATGCCCAATCTAGCCCTACCAGTGCGGGGAGGTGGAATAACCCGCACTGGGCTATGCACACGTACAGGAGACACCGTGCGCTCTACTGCGTAACACGGTGTCTGCCCGTACTCCCGCTCTCCACGGTTAGCCTGGGAAGTGGGCGCAGGTCTCCTACCTGCCCTTGGCCCACTACCTCTTAGCCCCCCCCCAAGAAATTTTTGGGTAGTACTCACGGGCTTTTCGGGCTTCCGTGCCAGATGCGTCCCCTCATAATGCCGGTTCCTCTCTCCAGTTTCCTCCGCTCTCCGAGCTGCCTCCAGCTGTTCCCATGGGCGGCGATTCACCTCCACTTTAGCCCATGGTCCTTTTCCTTCCATGATCTCCTCCCAAGACCATAAATCCTGCTTCGTGCGCTGTCCGTTCCTCCCGTTACACCGCTGCTTGGTTCTGGTTATTTGGTGGGTGGTTCTGTAACGGTATTCCTCCTCCTCTACAACCGAAGAGGAGGAGTAGTGATTGAACCAAGGCGCAGCGGGTTGTGATGACATAATTTTAATAAAACAAGACGGGAAAAACACGAAACGAAACCACTTGAAATAATTAACAAAATAACAAAACAAATGTAGACAAACCTGAACTATACGAACTTACATATAACACTAAGAACGCACGAACAGGGAAAATAGACTACACAAAAGGAACGATGTACAAACAAACCGAACAGTCCCGTATGGTGCGACAAACACTGACACAGGAGACAACCACCCACAACGAACACTGTGAAACAACCTACCTAAATATGACTCTCAATTAGAGGAAACGCCAAACACCTGCCTCTAATTGAGAGCCATACCAGGCAACCCTTAAACCAACATAGAAACAGAAAACATAGAATGCCCACCCAAACTCACGTCCTGACCAACTAACACATACAACAAACTAACAGAAATAGGTCAGGAACGTGACACCCCTAGACCTTTTACACAGGGATTCCCAAACGTTCTTGCCTATGTCACCCACCAATTGCGGCGTCTTTTGAGTTGCGAACCACCATAAAAGTTGAGTGGTGAAAAAACATACACAGACCATTGGCAGGGGAGGGAACATTTTGCAGTTTATTAAAGCTAATTTCCTGCAATTCTATACATTTTGCCATGGAGCTGAAATTAAAATGTTGCAGTTTTACAGTATTTTTTCTGCAATTCTATGTGTTTTGCCATTGAGTTGAGAGAAGATTATACAGTTTCTAAGCTACTTTCCTGCAATTCAAAGAGTATAGATAGGCTATTATTAAAAAATATACTTAACAAAAACATAAAACGCAACAATTTCAAGGATTTTGCTGAGTTACAGTTTATATCATGAAATTAGTCTATTAAAACACATTCATTCGGCCCAAATCTATGGATTGTACATGACTGGGCAGGGGTGCCGACATGGATGGGCCTGGGAGGGCATAGGCCCACCCACTGGGGAGCAAGGCCCAGGCCAATCAGAATTAGTTTCTTCCCACAATAGGGCTTTATTACAGACAGAAATACTCCTCAGTTTCATCAGCTGTCCGGGTGGCTGGTCTCAGATGATCCCACAGGTGAAGCATCCCAGAAAATTAACATATATGGCCTAAGAAACAAGTTTCGTGAAATCGATAACTTGCTAGTAACAGATGATATTCATATACTGACTATCTATGAAACTCACTTAGATAATACCTTTAATTATACAGTGGTAGCAATACATGGTTATAACATCTACCGAAAACACAAATGCCAACGGGGGTGGTGTTACGATCTATATTCAGATCCACATTCCTGTAAAGCTTGGAGAGGCTCTCACGTTAAATACTGTTGAAGTAATATGTCTACAGGTTCATCTGCCTCACCTAAAGCCCATTCTGGTGGGAAGCTGCAATAGACCACCAAGTGCTAACAGTCAGTATCTGGATAACATGTATGAAATGCTTGATAATGTATGTGATATCAACAGAGTGGTATATTTTCTGGGTGACCTAAATATTGACTGGCTTTCATGAAGCTGCCTACTCATGAAAAAGCTTCAAACTGTAATCAGTGCCTGCAAACCAGAGTAAACTTTTGGAAAGAAATTGTGTTTGACCAGATACAATGCTGTTTTACATTAAATAAATTAACAACAGACTTCTAGCACACTGATAAGGTAAGGCACTCAACATGCACAGCACTTACACAAATGGCTATGGCTTTATGCTATGTTGTGGATTGAGAAGTACCTGTCTAACAGAACACAGAGGGTGTTCTTTAATGGAAGCTTCTCCAACATAATCCAGGTAGAATCAGGTATTCCCCAGAGCAGCTGGCTAGGCCCTTTACTTTGTTCAATCTTTACCAATGACCTGCAACTGGCTCTGGGTAAAGCCCATGAGAAGTCTGTCTATAATAAAGTGGTGCTCTGCCTTCTTAACAGCACTATCAACAAGGCAGGTCCTACAGGCCCTAGTTTTGTCACACCTGGACTACTGCTCAGTCGTGTGGTCAGGTGCCACAAAGAGGGACTTGGGGAAATTACAACTGGCCCAGAACAGGGCAGCACGGCTAACATTAATAATGGCCATGTCAATCTCTCATGGCTCAAAGTGGAAGAAAGATTGAGTTCATAACTACATGTTTTTGTAAGAAGTATTAAAAAGTTGAATGCACTGAGCTTGTTTAAACTACTAGCACACAGCTCGGACACCCATGTATTGTGACATTTGTTGTAAAATGTATTTTAATGTTACAATTATTTTTTTTTGCTGGACGTCAGGCAGCAGCTAATGGGGATCCATAAAAAATATAAATACTTCTCTACCTCTGGTCCCAAAACACTGATCAAACCTCTCACCTCTAGTCCCAAAACACTGATCAAACCTCTCATCTCTAGTCCCAGAACACTGATCAAACCTCTCACCTCTAGTCCCAGAACACTGATCAAACCTCTCACCTCTGGTCCAAAAAAACTGATCAAACCTCTCATCTCTAGTCCCAGAACACTGATCAAACCTCTCACCTCTAGTTTCAAATCACTGATCAAACCTCTCATCTCTAGTATCAAATCACTGATCAAACCTCTCACCTCTAGTCCCAGAACACTGATCAAACCTCTCATCTCTAGTCCCAGAACACTGATCAAACCTCTCACCTCTCACCTCTAATCCCAAAAAGCTGATACACAGTGTTCGTTCACATCAGCAGTGAGACTGACTGTTAGAACGGAACACATTTGGGTTCAAACAGTATTTGGTTTCTTTCAAATTCTTTACCTGTGCTTGATTTAGCTTTCCTCGTGCGATGGAACCAATAGAGCAGTCCCAAAAGTGAAAACACTACCAATCTGGCACTCCGGCCCGGGCTCAATTAAACATTCAGAGGTTTTTTGAAAATAAGACATATGATTTGAACCCAGATCTGTAACCTAAATGGAGCGTAAAGGAGGATGTACGTGCTGATAGGTATATATGAACCATTACCCTCCAGGGTAGAGAGGAGTGGGTTCTCTCTCTGCCAGCACAGGGTCAGGTCATGGCCTGCTGATAGGTATGTATGACCCATTACCCTCCAGGGTAGAGAGGAGTGGGTTCTCTCTCTGCCAGCACAGGATCAGGTCATGGCCTGCCGTGAATCCTTACTTCAGAGGAAAGGAGACAGAGGGCACGGCTGAGTTAGTCACCTGGGAGGGAGAGTGTGAGTGTGAGTGTGAGTGTGTGTGTGTGTGTGTGTGTGTGTGTGTGTGTGTGTGTGTGTGTGTGTGTGTGTGTGTGTGTGTGTGTGTGTGTGTGTGTGTGTGTGTGTGTGTGTGTGTGTGTGTGTATGTTGTGAGGGGACCAAGTATTTTGTCTGTTGCTCTAAAGCGGAAAGGTGGAATATGAGTCGGGAGCAAGATTTTTTTTACATAGAACAAAGTTCTCTATTGAAATATTTTCTCTTCTCCAACATGCCCACATTACCAAAAGGATAACACAACTCTTCTTCTTCACAGGAATAGGGAAAACAAAGTGAGTAACTTTTAACTATAACATAAATCACGGGTGTGTCACCGTCTTAACTATACGTTGGTGGAGAGCTCATTTCTGACGGCGGTTGAGAATCAGTGTTTGTCATTTCCAAGAGGTGGTCCGTTTCTTTCTTCTGTCGTCTGTCAGGTAAGTCAGTCGTTTGGAGAATCAACACGTCCTTGTTCCACCGAGCTTCCCCCACTACTGGTTCTCCCATATCTTACGTAGGGGGAAGGGAATAGGTGAATTAGTGCCGCCAGGTGGGCTTAACTGTCTCTGATCCCCTGCACTCACATGCCGGGCTGGGCTACTATCAGTGGGCACAGCCTAACCCCCCTGGAGGTCCGTCCACAGTGTGTGCGTGTCCTCAATTACACCAACACCTCTTCTAGCAGGTCCCTCTCAGAAAACACCTGATCTCGACCTTATTTGATGACTCACACTTTTGAATAGAAACCTGATGAAGTTGACTCCATGTGACAAAGCTGGTTCCCAGAACGCCACACACACGTGACATACATAATACTGGATCACATACAGTACCCTAAACTAATCCCCAGTACTCCCTCAGGCAGTAAACAGGCTAACTGGAGAGACACCTATACCCCCTGACCCTAGGACCCCTGACAGTAGGACCCTAGGGCTGAAGGAGTGGAACCCAATCGCCTACCTCTCCATAACTCTAGAGCCCTCACTAGACCGCAACATAAGAGTACCTTAAAACAGATCAAATGCCTCAATTTGGAACAATTACCTCATTGTGGAACAATTTCCTCAATGTGGAACAAATACCTCAATGTGGAACAATTATCTCATTGTGAAACAATTACCTCAATGTGGAACAATTACCTCAATGTGGAACAATTACCTCAATGTGGAACAATTACCTCAATGCGGAACAATTACCTCAATGTGGAACAATTACCTCAATGTGGAACAATTACCTCAATGTGGAACAATTACCTCATTATGGAACAATTACCTCAATGCAGAACAATTACCTCAATGCGGAACAATTACCTCAATGTGGAACAATTACCTCAATGTGGAACAATTACCTCAATGTGGAACAATTACCTCAATGTGGAACAATTACCTCAATGTGGAACAATTACCTCAACGTGGAACAATTACCTCAATGTGGAACAATTACCTCAATGTAGAACAAATTCATTAGAGCTCACACTACCACTGTTCTTTACATCATTAGACCTGATGTAGATAATCAGACTAGAGACAGCAGGAGGAAAAGTAGTTTTTGAGCGAATTGTACAAATGATTCAATTACAATGTTTCACCTTGTCCTGGCTGTATCAGTGTGATCTATGTTTGCTTCTCTGACAGGTGGCGGGACTCTTAGGAAAAAAGTGTTCTTCATTTGTCCCCATAGGAGAACCCTTTTAGTTACAGGTAGAACCCTTTGGTGGTGAAAAAGGTTCTACTTCAAACCTTTTAGTGGTGAAAGGATTCCAAAGAGAACCTTCAACCTTCTATTAACGAAAGGGTTCCACTTGGAACTAAAAATAGTTGTTTTCATAGGCTTCTCCTATGGGGACAATTGAATAACCCTTTATCGTCCCAGGTAGCAGCCACTGCCTGACAGACAGCTAACAGCTAACGTCCCATCTCTCGCTCTGTCCCACTCTTTCTCTAGCTTTCTCTCTCCCCCTCTCTGTCCCTCCTCCCCCCCCCCCCCCCCCTCCTCATTCCCAGTTAGTCAAAACACTGTCTGTAGGAGAAATTGTTACCTAGCACTCTGTCTCTCTCTGTTTAATAATTTATTTCTGGATATACAAAGGGATATTATTTGATGTTGGCAAAGAGAAGAGATGAAGAGAGAGCGGCAGCGGCAGTAGGGACAGAAGAAGAAGTCCAGGTCCAGCAGAACAGGCACACTGCTGGGATAGTCATCACCATTTCACCACTAACTCCAGATCTCCAGATGACTATGGGAATCTTTTATACGAGTTATATTAAGAATCAAAAATAAAAGCCACATTCTCCTGCTGGTATTTTTGATAGCTGAGCTGGACGTTGGATCAAAACATGACTTCAGCCAAGACTTTAGGGAGAAGTCTGGTGAAGGAGAGCAAGTGAGGATGCCACACACAGACACAGCACGCACACAAACGCACACACACACACACACACACACACACACACACACACACACACACACACACACACACACACACACACACACACACACACACACACACACACACACACACACACACTCCAGCAGCATCCTCTTGCTGTATCGCCTTGCTGTATCGCCTTGCTGTATCCCTTTGCTGTGTCCAATTGCTGTATCCCCTTGCTGTATCCCCTTATTGTATCACCTTGCTGTATTCCCTTGCTGTATCGCCTTGCTGTATCCCCTTGCTGTATCCCCTTGCTGTATCCCCTTGCTGTATCGCCTTGCTGTATCGCCTTGCTGTATCCCCTTGCTGTATCGCCTTGCTGTATCCCCTTGCTGTATCACCTTGCTGTATCGCCTTGCTGTATCGCCTTGCTGTATCCCCTTGCTGTATCCCCTTGCTGTATCCCCTTGCTGTATCCCCTTGCTGTATCGTCTTGCTGTATCGCCTTGCAGTATTCCCTTGCTGTATCATCTTGCTGTATAGTCTTGCTGTATCCCCTTGTTTTATCGTCTTGCTGTATCCCCTTGTTTTATCGTCTTGCTGTATAGTCTTGCTGTATCCACTTGCTGTATCCCCTTGCTGTATCGTCTTGCTGTTTTGCCTTGCTGTATCCCCTTGTTTTATCGTCTTGCTGTATCCCCTTGCTATATCCCCTTGCTGTATCCCCTTGCTGTATCGCCTTGCTGTATCGCCTTGCAGTATTCCCTTGCTGTATCCCCTTGCTGTATCCCCTTGCTGTATCCCCTTGCTGTATCGCCTTGCTGTATCGTCTTGCTGTATCGCCTTGTTGTATCACCTTGCTGTATCGCCTTGCTGTATCGCCTTGCAGTATTCCCTTGCTGTATCCCCTTGCTGTATCGCCTTGCTGTATCGCCTTGTTGTATCACCTTGTTGTATCACCTTGCTGTATCCCCTTGCTGTATCGCCTTGCTGTATAGTCTTGCTGTATCCACTTGCTGTATCGCCTTGCTGTATCGCCTTGCTGTATCCCCTTGTTGTATCACCTTGTTGTATCGCCTTGTTGTATCACCTTGCTGTATCCCCTTGCTGTATCACCTTGTTTTATCGTCTTGCTGTATCCACTTGCTGTATCCCCTTGCTGTATCGCCTTGCTGTATCATCTTGCTGTATCGCCTTGTTGTATCGCCTTGTTGTATCACCTTGCTGTATCCCCTTGCTGTATCGCCTTGCTGTATCGCCTTGCTGTATCCCCTTGTTGTATCACCTTGTTGTATCACCTTGCTGTATCGCCTTGCTGTATCGCCTTGCTGTATCCCCTTGCTGTATCGCCTTACTGTATCCCCTTGCTGTATCGCCTTGTTGTATCGCCTTGCTGTATCCCCTTGCTGTATCGCCTTGCTGTATCCCCTTGCTGTATCGCCTTGCTGTATCCCCTTGCTGTATCCCCTTGCTGTATCGCCTTGCTGTATCCCCTTGCTGTATCCCCTTGCTGTATCGCCTTGTTGTATCGCCTTGCTGTATCCCCTTGCTGTATCGCCTTGCTGTATCGCCTTGCAGTATTCCCTTGCTGTATCCCCTTGCTGTATCGCCTTGCTGTATCCCCTTGCTGTATCCCCTTGCTGTATCGCCTTGTTGTATCGCCTTGCTGTATCCCCTTGCTGTATCGCCTTGCTGTATCGCCTTGCAGTATTCCCTTGCTGTATCCCCTTGCTGTATCGCCTTGCTGTATCCCCTTGCTGTATCCCCTTGCTGTATCGCCTTGCTGTATCCCCTTGCTGTATCCCCTTGCTGTATCGCCTTGCTGTATCGCCTTGCAGTATTCCCTTGCTGTATCCCCTTGCTGTATCCCCTTGCTGTATCCCCTTGCTGTATCGTCTTGCTGTATCGTCTTGCTGTATCCCCTTGCTGTATCGCCTTGCTGTATCCCCTTGCTGTATCGCCTTGCTGTATCCCCTTGCTGTATCGCCTTGCTGTATCGCCTTGCTGTATCGCCTTGCTGTATCCCCTTGCTGTATCCCCTTGCTGTATCGCCTTGTTGTATCACCTTGTTGTATCACCTTGCTGTATCTCCTTGCTTTATCGCCTTGCTGTATCCCCTTGCTGTATCCCCTTGCTGTATCCCCTTGTTGTGTCCCCTTGCTGTATCCCCTTGCTGTATCCCCTTGCTGTATCCCCTTGCTGTATCCCCTTGCTGTATCGCCTTGCTGTATCGCCTTGTTGTATCCCCTTGCTGTATCGCCTTGCTGTATCCCCTTGCTGTATCCCCTTGCTGTATCGCCTTGCTGTATCCCCTTGCTGTATCGCCTTGCTGTATCCCCTTGCTGTATCCCCTTGCTGTATCCCCTTGCTGTATCGCCTTGCTGTATCGCCTTGCTGTATCGTCTTCCTGTTTTGCCTTGCTGTATCCCCTTGCTGTATCGTCTTGCTGTTTTGCCTTGCTGTATCCCCTTGTTTTATCGTCTTGCTGTATCCCCTTGTTTTATCGTCTTGCTGTATCCCCTTGCTGTATCCCCTTGCTGTATCGCCTTGCTGTATCGTCTTGCTGTTTCCCCTTGCTGTATCCCCTTGTTGTATCGCCTTGCTGTATCGTCTTGCTGTATCCCCATGCTGTATCGCCTTGCTGTTTTGCCTTGCTGTATCCCCTTGTTTTATCGTCTTGCTGTATCCCCTTGTTTTATCGTCTTGCTGAATCGTCTTGCTGTATCGCCTTGCTGTATCCCGCTGCTGTATCCCGCTGCTGTATCGTCTTGCTCTAGGGCCTTGCTGTATCCCCTTGCTGTATCCCCTTGCTGTATCGCCATGCTGTATCCCCTTGCTGTATCGCCATGCTGTATCCCGCTGCTGTATCCCGCTGCTGTATCGTCTTGCTATAGGGCCTTGCTGTATCGTCTTGCTGTATCCCCTTGCTGTATCCCGCTGCTGTATCGTCTTGCTGTATTGCCTTGCTGTATCCCGCTGCTGTATCGTCTTGCTCTAGGGCCTTGCTGTATCCCCTTGCTGTATCGCCATGCTGTATCGTCTTGCTGTATCCCCATGCTGTATCGTCTTGCTGTATCCCCTTGCTGTATCGTCTTGCTGTATCGTCTTGCTGTATCGCCTTGCTGTATCGCCTTGCTGTATCCACTTGCTCTATCCCCTTGCTTTATCCCCTTGCTGTATCGTCTTGCTGTATCGCCTTGCTCTAGGGCCTTGCTGTATCCCCTTGCTGTATCGCCTTGCTGTATCGTCTTGCTGTATCTCCATGCTGTATCACCTTGCTCTATCCACTTGCTCTATCCCCTTGCTTTATCCCCTTGCTGTATCGTCTTGCTGAATCGTCTTGCTGTATCGTCTTGCTGTGTCCCCTTGCTGTATCCCCTTGCTGTATCGCCTTGCTGTATCCCCTTGCTGTATCGCCATGCTGTATCGCCTTGCTGTATCCCGCTGCTGTATCGTCTTGCTGTATCCCGCTGCTGTATCGTATTGCTGTATCGTCTTGCTGTATCGTCTTGCTCGAGGGCCTTGCTGTATCCCCTTGCTGTATCGTCTTGCTCGAGGGCCTTGCTGTATCCCCTTGCTGTATCCCGCTGCTGTATCGTATTGCTGTATCGCCTTGCTGTATCGTCTTGCTGTATCGTCTTGCTGTATCTCCTTGCTCTAGGGCCTTGCTGTATCCCCTTGCTGTATCGCCTTGCTGTATGGTCTTGCTGTATCCCATTGCTGTATCGCCTTGCTCTATCGCCTTGCTGTATCCCCTTGCTGTATTGCCTTGCAGTATCCCCATGCTGTATCGTCTTGCTGTATCCCCATGCTGTATCGCCTTGCTCTATCCACTTGCTATATCCCCTTGCTGTATCTCCTTGCTGTATCCCCTTGCTGTATCTCCTTGCTGTATCCTCTTGCTGTATCCTCTTGCTGTATCCTCTTGCTGTATCGTCTTGCTGTATCGTCTTGCTGTATCGTCTTGCTGTATTGTCTTGCTGTATCGTCTTGTATGTATCGTCTTGCTGTATCGTCTTGTATGTATCGTCTTGCTGTGACTGTGAAACTCCCAGGGGTATGATGTCTGCTGAACTTCATGTTAGACAGAGATCCTCCTCCCATCAAATGTTTATACTATAGTACCTTCCTACTGACCACATCATCTGTCTGACCCAGACCTTCCTACCGACCACACCCTCTGTCTGACCCAGACCTTCCTACCAACCACATCATCTGTCTGACCCAGACCTTCCTACTGACCACACCATCTGTCTGGCCCAGACCATCCTTCTGACCACACCATCTGTCTGACCCAGACCTTCCTACCAACCACATCATCTGTCTGAACCAGCCCTTCCTACCAACCACATGATCTATCTGACCCAGACCTTCCTACCAACCACATCATCTTTCTGACCCAGATGTGTCATAGTCAATGATAATTCATAACGGCATCAATACCCAGACACATACATCATGTCCTTATTGGTGAACCAGTGGTCTATACTTTCAGAGAATGTTTAGGAGTTTAATGGCATGAACTGCATTGATTACAGAGTACTCACCAATGTCTGCTGCAACAAAACTATACTGCCCTACAAAGGCATAACGCAGTAACTACGTCCTTTTCTTTACAGCAAAATTTGACTTCAAAGTATTTTTCTATCAAGACAGACTGCAATTTCTGATACTCCATTATATATTTGGATCAACTGGCTTGTTCTTGTGTCAGGAAACTAAATCCCACATTAATCAGATAATGTACCTGGCCATTACAACAGATCAAAGATTTTTTTTTACCAAATTCGTAGTTATTGCTTTTTGCCTTTGTAGGGCAGTATAGTTGTCTCATTATTTGCCGTATAAAAAAATGGACCCAGAACCACAGAACATCCACAAATGCATTTAGGCCGTAGGTCACATGCAGTTTTGGGGAAGCTACTCTGAAAAAAATTGATTACCAAGCTACCAATTACTTTACACTGGAAGAAATGAAGATACACCAAAACTACCCTCAAGGAAAATATAGTTTACCGAACTAAAGCTACTTTGAATAAGTAGTTATAAATGATCATATGTACATCTGAAATGCCAATGATCACAAATTGCTAGAAAACACGTCACTTTGGGCTCATATGTTAATATAATGTGTAATTTAGCTTATTAAACAACAAAAAATATATTTCAAGGGAGAATTAGGCCTGTCTGATGCCGAAAAAGTAATTAATCGCATTTTTGTTTTTGCATAAAAAGTAGTGTGTAGTTCCAGTAGTTAGCTATACCCCTACATGGCAGAAAAGTCATTAAATACTGATAACACTACCTAGATTTGAATTTAGTTCAACTACCACCAAGCTACTGTAAAATGTAGTTTAATTACTAGTTGAACTACATATAGTTCACTACACCCCAACACTGGTCACATGGAATATGATTGTAATATATGAATTGGTAAAAATTGGCGCCATCTTAAAATAACCTCATATACGTGCATTCAATTCGTATTTAAACGGTAATAGTACAGCACATCTGTGTGTGTGGATTGAATCGCAAATCCAGGCGTTCTCTCATTCATATAATTGCAGCGCAGGCCTCGGCGCCTCTTTAGTGAACTCACAACGGCTTCTAGCGGACAAACTTGGAACAGCAGCAGGGAATAAAAAAAAAAAAGCCCAATTGACTGACTGAGCATCCTCTCACAAATTCCTGAAGCGCAGTCTGGTAAAAAAATAAGACCATATTTTCGCTACAGGAATTGATTCGCATTTCCATATTAATCCAACTTTCCCCATAAGAAAATAACACTGATAATCAGTTACCTATTTTGGTGAGACCACTATTGATAAGCAAGTGTAAGAATTAAGCATAAACTTAATCAAACATGAGCAAAAAGGTTTAAAGATAGAGAAGATGATTTATTTTTATTTTTCACGAGAACATTTCAGACTGGTGAGTAAACCAATAACCGGAAATGATGGTCTAATAAAGGTATGGATTCGGGCATGGAATTCGGCCTCTGGAATGTGGCGCGTTTTTTTCTCCCCTCTCCCCTTGTGCGCTTCTGTATGGGACTCAGTGCGCTCCAGCGGCTCTACTTGCTGTGAGGTAAGACCATAAGCTCAGCCCTTTTTCCTTCCACCATCTGATTGGGCGAGACGCGTTCTTAGGAATGTCATGAAACTATTTAAATAGTACTTTGTCCCCCTGGCTTACAGTTAGGTTCTTAGCGTCAGATACCAGAGAGAAGATTTGCCGTTCAATTAAAGCAACACAAGAAACGGTCTTTCTGCATCTTATATCGGACTCCTTTCCATTAAAAATTAACAAGAAATTGTTTTTATCTTGTGGATTATTATTGGATTTCCATTTCTATTTGGATTTGACTGTTTCTCTCTGCTGTTTTCATTCAACAGGTGGGTTAACAATATTTCGATTTTCTTTCAACGAATCCAACCTATATCAAGACATATTTTTCAAATATTGTCTTATTATAGTAAATAATAATATGCGTTAGGATTATTGTTTATTATTATATTTAAATGTTATGTGTAAATATGAACAATTTGTGAAAAGTGGTTGACTTTATTTGCTGTTTTTCATAGGGCAAAAACAGAGTTTCACCATGAAGTTGACAGGAATATTTCTGCTGTTGATGCTTTGGACCTGCGAGAGCGTACGAGTTGCAGGTGAGATGCCTGATACTGTATGTTTGTCTAGAATCAACGGAGCTTCTATCGCTTCAACTTAAAACTCCATGAACTTAAAACTTAAAAAATATATAGATATATTATTCCCTTAATTTATTGATTTGCATTGGACATGGATTAACATAGAGATAACTTTAGAGTTCATTCCGCACAACAAAAATAATCAATTCCAAAGACATGCAGATAAAGACTAATTGCTCCCACTCATTCCCACGTCCCTCCCACAGAGAACCGAGACGACAATAGCGTGTACGACCTGTTCGAGCTGGTCCAAGTCTCCAAGAAGAACCACGGAGTGACCCTAGTGAAGGGCGACGACCCATACAGTCCCGCCTACAAGATCCTCAACCCGGACCTGATCCCCGAGCTCCCCGAGAGTTCCTTCAGGGACCTCATCGATTCCATCCATGCCGAGAGGGGCTTCCTCCTCCTGCTTAACTTCAAGCAGTTTAAGCGGACCAGGGGCTCCCTCTTGACCGTGGAGAAGCGGGACGGATCAGGAGCCGTGTTCGAGATAGTCTCGAATGGAAAAGCGAACACCCTGGATGTGGTTTTCTCCACCGTTAATAAGCAACAGGTGGTCTCGATAGAAGATGTGGACTTGGCGACGGGCCACTGGAAGAATATTACGCTGTTCGTGCAGGAGGACCGCGCGCAGCTGTATGTTGGCTGTGAGGAGGTGAACACGGCTGAATTGGACGCTCCCATCCAGAGCATCCTCACTCAGGAGACTCCCGCCACAGCGCGCCTCAGGATCGGGAAGGGAGCGGTGAAGGACCGGTTCATGGTAAGTGGAGCGCGCAGAGCACATGACGCATGGCATTACGCATAATGGATACAGATCATATAAGTAATCGAGTTGTTTTAGATGTTAGTAAGTGTTGAATTTGGTATTGTGTGACACTTAAATTCGTAAAAAATGATGTGCATAAAACCTATAGACCCATGCATAAAAGTTATACGGTACACTATATTGGAAACCCTTGTAAATTATCCAAAAAGTCCAATATTTGTTGCGTAAATGTCGAATGACAGTGACTGCAATATTAGAGCTAAAATGACCATTGAATCTTGCAGGGGGTGCTCCAAAACGTGCGCTTTGTTTTTGGAACCACTTTGGACGCGATTCTGCGCAACAAGGGATGCCAAAACTGTAAGTAGCCTAATCATGAACAGAAAGCATATTTGCGTGTTTATACATGCATCACTGGTTGTTATTCTAAAGCCACCAAGCCTTCTATAAGACATGTGCATGACTGTTTAAGAGCCTAGTTAACTGTCATGTGAAAGTTGCTAACAAAGTCACGTTTATGTTGCCATGGGAAAGCTGAAGTTTACAAGCACTTCAATGGATCCTCAGGGCTGGGCACATTAACTCATTAACTTCATTGTGATCCAAGATAGTATGAGGCTGTAATGTTCTGTAATAGCCTGAGTGTAATTACATGTCATCCACCCTTATATCACCAATGAGCCCTGGGGACAGTGTGTCTGTTGTGGTCTGCTGTGGTCTAGTGGGGATTGCCATTACAGTGTACAGTGCTCTAAACAGTCTCTCTTTTGGTTTCTCCCTTCCTCCCTCTCCCTCCCACCGTACTCTGTCTCACTCCTTTTCCCCTGTCTCCCTCCCTCCCCCCTCGCTTCCTCTCTTTCCACTCTCCCTCCCTCTCCCCTCTCCCATCTATCCCCTCCCTCTCCTTTCCCCTCCCTCCCTCTCCCTCCCTTTCTCTCTCTTTTGCTCTCTCTCTCTCTCCCTCCCTCCTTCTCCCCCTCATCTCCCTCCCTCCCTCAGCTGTTCAGACTGATGAGATCGTCCTTATCGACGACACCATCAATGGGTCCAGCCCTGCCATTAGGACGGACTACACTGGCCACAAAACTAAAGGTAAACACAACTGCTGCTGCTTATTATTATAAACCCTGTTAAACTCTCCCGAAAAGGGTTCCATATACAGAATAGAACAGAACAGCATAGAATAGAATATAACAGCATAGAATAGAACAGCATAGAATAGAACAGCATATAATCGAACAGCATAGAATAGAATAGAACAGCATAGAATAGAACAGCAAATAATATAATAAAACAACATAGAATAGAATAAAACAGCATAAAATAGAATAGAATAGAACAGCATAAAATAGAATAGAACAGCATAGAATAGAACAGTATAGAGTAGAACAGCATAGAACAGAATAGAAGCATAGAAGTATTAGAAGAAAGTAAAAGGATTCTATTCTATTCTACTGTCAACAGTTGTCTCTAGCTGTAGGGAGTTGAACATTAGTCTGGAAGCCTTCATGTACATTGATAGTGAAACTGTATTTCCCATAGAATTCATATATCTCCATGGTGTTTTCCCTCCCTCCAGACCTGCAGATGATCTGTGGGTTCTCCTGTGAGGACCTGGCTGGCATGTTCAAGGAGCTGAGGGGGTTGGGAGTGGTGGTGAAGGAGCTGTCTAACGAGCTGCGCAAAGTGGTGAGGAAACACACCTGACTCCTGGAGCCAGACTCCTGTCTGTCTGTCTGTGTCTGTCTGTCTGTCTGTCTGTCTGTCTGTCTGTCTGTCTGTCTGTCTGTCTGTCTGTCTGTCTGTCTGTCTGTCTGTCTGTCTGTCTGTCTGTCTGTGTCTGTCTGTCTGTCTGTCTGTCTGTCTGTCTGTCTGTCTGTCTGTCTGTCTGTCTGTCTGTCTGTCTGTCTGTCTGTCTGTCTGTCTGTCTGTCTGTCTGTCTATGGCATGATACTCTGCAACAAACTGTTTGTCAGTCACTGCATGTGGGCCTTTCTTAGCATACTGGTCTACCAGCACCAACTCTGGCTAGTCTGTCAAACTGCATGTTAGTTCATTAATTAAATCAAATGAGGTATGCTTTTCTAACTCGCTTTCATTTGAAAGGCTTCTTAATGCTAAACCAGTGTGAGGTGGGGACAATAATTCTCAAACACCTGAATCTCTTTTTTAAGCCACTTGGGCTTTTGAGAACTGAAGAGTGAAACAGTGTGTGAATTTGAAACCCTTTCTCATCCAGTATTCATATCGGAGTGTATGCTTCCTTCCTTCCTGTCTCCTTCAGACGGATGAGAACACGTTTTTGATGAACAGAGTTGGGATCCACAGTGGAGTCTGTCTGCACAACGGCATCGTCCACAAGAACAAGGCCGAGTGGACCGTCGACGACTGTACCGAGTGCACTTGTCAAGTAAGGGCCAAAGTCGAGAGAGTTTGTGTGGATGGGGAGGGTAGTGGAATAGTGTGTGTGTGTGTTTTTATATGTGTGTTTATGTGTGTGTGTGTGTGTGTGTGTGTGTGTGTGTGTGTGTGTGTGTGTGTGTGTGTGTGTGTGTGTGTGTGTGTGTGTGTGTGTGTGGGGGTGTGGGTGTGGGTGTGGGTGTGGGTGTGGGTGTGGGTGTGGGTGTGGGTGTGGGTGTGTGCACCTACTTTTGGACTCTCAGACAGGCACTTGCAAACACATACTCATCCCCACTCAGCAAGCGCCCGCTCGCTACTCAAGACCTGTCTGTCATCTGGACAGTAATTGGGTTGGAGGAAGAGGCTGGCATCAAGCCAACAAGCCAACAGTGGGTGCTGTAGTGAAGTGACCATGCATGGCCCACCACTCTAGTGAACAGACAGAGCCTGAACAGGCCCCATATAGGCCCTGGTCAAAAGTAGTGCACCATATAAAGAATAGGGTACCTTCTCAGCTCTTCTCAGCAGCTCTTCATCTCTAATTACCTCCTCAGCTCTTCTCAGCAGCTCCTCATCTCTAATTACCTCTCAGCTCTTCTCAGCAGCTCCTCGTCTCTAATTACCTCTCAGCTCTTCTCAGCAGCCCCTCATCTCTAATTACCTCTCAGCTCTTCTCAGCAGCTCCTCATCTCTAATTACCTCTCAGCTCTTCTCAGCAGCTCCTCCTCTCTAATTACCTCTCAGCTCTTCTCAGCAGCTCCTCCTCTCTAATTACCTCTCAGCTCTTCTCAGCAGCTCCTCGTCTCTAATTACCTCTCAGCTCTTCTCAGCAGCTCCTCATCTCTAATTACCTCTCAGCTCTTCTCAGCAGCTCCTCATCTCTAATTACCTCTCAGCTCTTCTCAGCAGCTCCTCATCTATAATTACCTCCTCAGCTCTTCTCAGCAGCTCCTCATCTCTAATTACCTCTCAGCTCTTCTCAGCAGCTCCTCCTCTCTAATTACCTCTCAGCTCTTCTCAGCAGCTCCTCGTCTCTAATTACCTCTCAGCTCTTCTCAGCAGCTCCTCATCTCTAATTACCTCCTCAGCTCTTCTCAGCAGCTCCTCATCTCTAATTACCTCTCAGCTCTTCTCAGCAGCTCCTCGTCTCTAATTACCTCTCAGCTCTTCTCAGCAGCTCCTCATCTCTAATTACCTCTCAGCTCTTCTCAGCAGCTCCTCATCTCTAATTACCTCCTCAGCTCTTCTCAGCAGCTCCTCATCTCTAATTACCTCTCAGCTCTTCTCAGCAGCTCCTCATCTCTAATTACCTCTCAGCTCTTCTCAGCAGCTCCTCATCTCTAATTACCTCTCAGCTCTTCTCAGCAGCGCCTCATCTCTAATTACCTCCTCAGCTCTTCTCAGCAGCTCCTCATCTCTAATTACCTCTCAGCTCTTCTCAGCAGCTCCTCATCTCTAATTACCTCTCAGCTCTTCTCAGCAGCTCCTCCTCTCTAATTACCTCCCAGCTCTTCTCAGCAGCTCCTCATCTCTAATTACCTCCTCAGCTCTTCTCAGCAGCTCCTCATCTCTAATTACCTCTCAGCTCTTCTCAGCAGCTCCTCATCTCTAATTACCTCTCAGCTCTTCTCAGCAGCTCCTCATCTCTAATTACCTCTCAGCTCTTCTCAGCAGCTCCTCATCTCTAATTACCTCTCAGCTCTTCTCAGCAGCTCCTCATCTCTAATTACCTCTCAGCTCTTCTCAGCAGCTCCTCATCTCTAATTACCTCTCAGCTCTTCTCAGCAGCTCCTCATCTCTAATTACCTCTCAGCTCTTCTCAGCAGCTCCTCATCTCTAATTACCTCTCAGCTCTTCTCAGCAGCTCCTCATCTCTAATTACCTCCTCAGCTCTTCTCAGCAGCTCCTCATCTCTAATTACCTCTCAGCTCTTCTCAGCAGCTCCTCATCTCTAATTACCTCTCAGCTCTTCTCAGCAGCTCCTCCTCTCTAATTACCTCCCAGCTCTTCTCAGCAGCTCCTCATCTCTAATTACCTCTCAGCTCTTCTCAGCAGCTCCTCATCTCTAATTACCTCTCAGCTCTTCTCAGCAGCTCCTCATCTCTAATTACCTCTCAGCTCTTCTCAGCAGCTCCTCCTCTCTAATTACCTCCCAGCTCTTCTCAGCAGCTCCTCCTCTCTAATTACCTCTCAGCTCTTCTCAGCAGCTCCTCCTCTCTAATTACCTCCCAGCTCTTCTCAGCAGCTCATCATCTCTAATTACCTCTCAGCTCTTCTCAGCAGCTCCTTGTCTTTAATTAACAACATAATTAAAACAGAGCTTCAGCTCAGACAAGTGGCCCACAGACAGGAAGACACAGAGAGCTACTGTATTCAATAAAAACTGCTGGGGGGAAATCTGCTCTGCCAGCAGTATCACCTCTCTGCTCGTAATCCCCTTGGCTCTTGGGCTCTCTTGATCTGTGAATCAACTGGCCAGGATGTTAGTATGCTTCATTAGACAGAGAGATTGAACGTTTTGTCCATCAAGGCAAACTAATGCCCTGCTTTTGGTAGATAGATTTTTGTTGTTGTTTGGTCGTCAGTGCCCAGTTCAACCCTCTACCGACTGTTTGGCCGTAATTCTACTACCCTGACCCAGTGGGCAGGTGCTGGTTGGTCCACAGGGGTCTCTGGTCTCTTCTCATTGTACTGACCCAAGTTGGTCCAGGTGCAGAAAATGGGGAACTTACTGTATGTCATTAACGTCCTGATTCCTTACGATTCTTTGTCTCCGCCCCTTTTGTAGAACTCTGCCACCGTGTGCCGTAAGATCTCCTGCCCCCTGATCCCTTGTGCCAACGCAACCGTGCCCGATGGAGAGTGCTGCCCGCGCTGTGGAACACGTGAGTTCCAACCCTAGAATTACAACGATTGGTTCTGATTCTATGGTTCTATTTGTGTGGTTCCAACTCCATACAAGAAGTAACATACAAACAAAGGTTCACCTCACGTTCAAGGAAGTCTATATACAGTATTACGAACCAGAGGTTTATTTATTCTAAAGCCATTAATAGCCTGAGTTGTCCTTTAATGTCTTTAAGACAAACGGGTCATTTAAACGGCACTCCATATACTGCCATCTACTCGGATTCTATTTGCCAAATAAAGTATGAAGCCACCAACCATTTTCTCGGTGTAAAAGTTTCTATTCAAGAAAAACAAATTCATTTTAAGTCTCCTAGCTTGTTAAAACCTCTCTAGGGTACGTGGGACGGTAGCGGCGTCCCACCTCGTCAACAGCCAGTGAAACTGCAGGGCGCCAAATTCAAAACAACAGAAATCCCATAATTAAAATTCCGCAAACAAACATGTATTTTACACCATTTTAAAGATACACTTGTTGTAAATCCAGCCACAGTGTCCGATTTCAAAAAGGCTTTTCGACGAAAGCAAACCAAACGATTATGTTAGGTCAGAGCCAAGTCACAGAAAAACACAGCCATTTTTCCAGCCAAAGAGAGGAGTCACAAAAAGCAGAAATATAGATAAAATTAATCACTAACCTTTGATGATCTTCCTCAGATGACACTCATAGGACTTCATGTTACACAATACATGTATGTTTTGTTCGGTAAAGTTCATATTTATATCCAAAAATCTGAGTTTACATTGGTGCGTTATGTTCAGTAGTTCCAAAACATCTGGTGATTTTGCAGAGAGCCACATCAATTTACAGAAATACTCATAATCAACATTGATAAAAGATACAACTGTTATGCATGGAATTTTAGATCCACTTCTCCTTAACGCAACTGCTGTGTCAGATTTAAAAAAAACTTTACGGAAAAAGCAAACCATGCAATAATCTGAGTATGGCGCTCAGACGACAAATCAAGCCAAACAGATATCCGTCATGTTGGAGTCAACAGAAGTCAGAAATACCATTATAAATATTCACTTACCTTTGATGATCTTCATCAGAATGCACTCCCAGGAATCCCAGTTCCAGAATAAATGTTTGATTTGTTCGATAAAGTCCATCATTTATGTCCAAATAGCTCCTTTTTGTTCGTGCGTTTAGCCCAGTAATCAAAATTCATGAGGAGCAGACGAAATGTCAAAAAGTTCCGTTACAGTCCATAGAAACATGTCAAACGAAGTATAGAATCAATCTTTAGGATGTTTTTAACATCAATCTTCAATAATGTTCCAACCAGAGAATTCCTTTGTCTGTAGAAATGTAATGGAACGCAAGCTAACTATCACGTGAACGCGCATGGTCAGCTCGTGGCACTCTGGGAGAGACCTTACTCAATCCCCTCTCATTCGCCCCCACTTCACAGTAGAAGCATCAAACAAGGTTCTAAAGACTGTTGACATCTAGTGGAAGCCTTAGGAAGTGCAATATGACCCCATTTCCACTGTATCTTGGATAAGCAAAGAGTTGAAAAACTACAAACCTCAGATTTCCCACTTCCTGGTTGGATTTTTCTCAGGTTTTTGCCTGCCATATGAGTTCTGTTATACTCACAGATATCATTCAAACAGTTTTAGAAACTTCAGAGTGTTTTCTATCCACATCTACTAATAATATGCATATCCTAGCATCTGGGCCTGAGTAGCAGGCAGTTTACTCTGGGCACGCTTTTCATCCGGACGTGAAAATACTGCCCCCTACCCCAAAGAAGTTAATGTATGAAAAGGCTGTTATGTGTCAGAACACTGTATAGAGGACTGGTCCAAATTCTTCCTGACCGTTGTGCAGGTCTGATCAGCAACTACAGAAAACGTTTGATTGAGATTATTGCTGCCAAAGGAGGGTCAACCAGTTATTAAATCCAAGGGTTAACATACTTTTCCCACCATGCACAGTGAATGTTTACCCGGTGTGTTTAATAAAGACACGAAAACATCCATCCAAAACATCTTTAATCTTCAGCTTGTAATGGCTATAATTGGGCCAAATTGGTTTAAGTGGGATGGAAAATTTCTCTGTTTACCAAATCCATCCTAGACACAAGAACATTTGACATTTTCCACATACCTAAGAGGGCTGGGCCGCAGTGGCCCCTAAAACCTAAAGAAAGGCAGAAAACCACACTCATCAGTACCTTGGCCAACGTTATGACATGGTCCCTGGTTTCCTCTTTAAAAGTAACAGCAGTCAATGGGGGATCACTGTGCATTCAGTAGGCTTCTTAGGCGGACTTTCCCATTTTTACCGACTTCCCTTTGGCCTCTCTAACTCCTGAACTCCCAGGGGAGGCCGTCTCTTTAACTCTACCAACACACAGGCACACACACACACACACGGACACACACAGGCACACACAAACACATACACTCATCCCAGGGCTAAATTGCGTACATTAGACCGGAGCTCTAAGAACTTTAAGAGCTTTCAACCCTCATTTACTGCGAAGGGTGGGGTGGGGGGGCTTGTGGGGTGGGGGGTGGGCTTGTGGTCTCTGCAGTCCAATAGCTCTCTCATTGTCTCCCTCTCTCCCCCTCCCTCTCTCCCTCTCCTCTCTCCCTCCACTCCCTCTATCTCTCCCTCTCTTCCTCCCTTCCTCCTCTCCCTCCCTTCTCTCCCTCCTTCTCTCTCTCTCCCTCTCTTCCTCCCTTCCTCCTCTCTCTCCCTTCCCTCTCTCTCTCCATAGCGAGCGACTATGCGGAGGATGGATGGTCCCTGTGGTCTGAATGGACCCACTGTTCCGTGTCTTGTGGGCGGGGCATCCAGCAGAGAGGCCGCTCCTGCGACCGCATCAACAACAACTGCGAGGGAACCTCCGTCCAAACCAGGGACTGCTACCTTCAGGAGTGTGACAAACGCTGTGAGTTCACTGTTCTATACACATTCAAATCTACCAACCAAATCACATGCATCAATTGTCACACAGAAACTTGTATCACGTATTTTTTATCACCAACTTGTATTGATGGTGACAGAAACGATAGACCACATCTAAGCATTCAGCTGCAGATCAGCCAGTTGTGACTCCACAGAGCAACAATGCCATTTAACTTTAAACTTCTCTTAACCTGTTTTGATTTAACATTGACCCATAACCAAGCATCTCATTGACCCCTAACCCCTAACCTCTGCTCTGTGACCCTCCAGTCAAGCAGGACGGTGCATGGAGCCACTGGTCCCCCTGGTCTTCCTGCTCGGTCACCTGTGGGGCGGGTGTCATCACCCGTATCCGCCTCTGCAACTCCCCCACACCCCAGCTGGGAGGCAAGGACTGCCAAGGAGAGGGGAGACAGACTGAGAAGTGCACCAAGTCACCCTGCCCCAGTAAGTACCATTAGTCAAGGGTTTTAAGAACAAGACCTGGGTCACATGTCATTGTGATCATTTGACATTAGTCAAAGGCTTTTTCATGCACCTCACACCCTGAAATATTTGTAGTCAAATGAACATCCTCTTTCATGTGGTACCCTGTCATTTAGCCTCAATTGCAGTCTGTATTTGTTCCTTGTTTGGCAAGTCAACGACCAAGGAGTTGGCTATTGCAGAAACAAAGATGGCATTGCAAAATGCCCTACCATCATGAAGAGCACCACAGTCACACCTGTATTGAAACTTCTGTCTCTCTACTTCCCCTTCAGTCAACGGTAACTGGGGACCCTGGTCACTATGGGATACCTGCTCTGCCACCTGTGGGGGAGGAGCTCAGACACGTAAACGTCTCTGCAACGACCCCGCCCCTAAATATGGTGGTAAGGAGTGCCAGGGTGACTCCAAGGCTTCTCAGCAGTGCAACAAGAACGCCTGTCCCATCGGTGAGTAGCAGGACAATGGATGTGTCCGAAATGGCACCCTATTCCCTATATAGTGCACTACTTTTGACCAGGGCCTATAGGGTAGTAGTGCACTACTTTTGACCAGGGCTTATAGGGTAGTATTGCACTATATAGGGCATAGGGTGCCATTTCAGACGCATACAATGTTTCTTAAAACTTAAGTACTGTGAATGATTACACAAATGTTAGGTTTTAGACAGTTTTAAGGTAAAAATAACACTTTTAAAACTATTACTTTTAATGCTTTTAATGATTTTAGGGCTTATCAAACACTTTGTTTTACACGTATAACTTAATACTAGTACTTAAAGCAGTCAGTACACAGTACTTACAAGCTCATGTATCTCTCCTCAGATGGCTGTCTGTCCAACCCTTGCTTCCCTGGGACCAAGTGCACCAGCTTCCCTGATGGAACATGGAGGTGTGGAAAATGCCCCTCTGCTTACTCTGGTGACGGCATCAAGTGCAAGGACATTGACGAGTGCAAAGAGGTTCCTGACGCTTGCTTCGTGTTCAACGGAGTACACCGCTGTGAGAACACTGACCCTGGCTACAACTGTCTGCCCTGTCCCACACGCTACTCTGGACCTCAGCCCTTCGGCAGGGGAGTGGAGGAAGCCACCGCCAAGAAACAGGTTAGTACTGGTAAAGTGGACAACTGTTGTGATGATTGTCCTCTTAGACCGTAGCTCTGGTCTCAGCTGATTTAGAATTAGGAATTTAGAATTTAGAATTAGGAATTTACAAGATCATAGATTCCTTGAAAAAGCTATGCTTTTCTCTGTCCCGATCTAACTGCCAATTGTTGCCCTCTGTAAACAAAGGCAGGGAGGTTATCCACAATATTTCCTGGCTCATCTGATCAATTCTTCACTTCCTCCCCCTCCAGGTGTGTACACCACGTAACCCCTGCCTGGATGGGAGC